>NC_044913.1:31838515-32125448 GCF_001633185.2 Quercus lobata
GTCAAGCATGTTCTAAATCAAGAGAGAGATATCATAACTCATGTAATCCTCAAGAAAAATAAAACTAGACACAAAATAAAATATTTTTGTCTTTTTTGAAATTTTTCAATGTTTTTGGATTTTTTTTATTTAAATAAAAAACATTCTAAAAGAAACAAAACAACCAAAAACAGAAACAAGGCATGTCCACAAACAATTGAAAGAATTAAATTAGGGACAAGTCAGCAACACTCACCTTGGAGAATGTTTTCTCACCCATATAGCACAAGTCTTTAGCTTTGTAGGTGAAAATCCATGAGAAGTAGAGTGTATTTGAGGAATTACACCAATCTTCCGAGAAAGACTAAAATCCTGCAAATTCCTTTCACAAGCCAACAAGCTCAAATTTTTCAAAAAAATATGAAATAATTTATATGGACTTATGGTAGGAGAAATATCATCACAAATCCTAGACTGAAACATAGAATGCTTAAATTTCAGTTTATGACAATTAGGACGAATGTGACCATGGACACCACAAAAGTGGTAGACGGGAACAAATTTAGGAACATCAGTATTCCTAATAACAAGTCTAGTCTCAGATTTTGGTTTTTACCTCAACAAAGAACAATTTGGTCTAATATGACCAACAACACCATAAAGGTGACAAGTAGGCACAAAAACAGATTTATTATACTCTCTAACAGTAGGTTTAGACATAGATTTAGAAACATCAGCGTCAACATCAGAACTTTTACATTTGTCTAACCTAGCAAAATAAGCCTTTTCTTTATTATTCCTCTTGAAAGGAGGGATATAAACTTTCTCAGTTTTAGGCTTAAGAGAAACAGGAACACTTCTGTAAACAGCAGGCTTGGTACTAGTCAAATTTTCAATTTTGGTCCTAGATTCGACTAACTCTTGTTCCAAGCTTTTCATCTTCTCATCTTGAGAGGAAATTTGATTTCTCAAAAATTCATTCTTTTTATTAGATTCATCTAATCTAACAACCAATTCCACTTTTTCAAGATTAGCCAATTTTAACTCTTCCTTGAATTTCTTAGCAATTTTCATAGATTTCAATAATTCCTTACGAAGAGTTTCACAGGCATCAATAAAATCAACAGAAGCATGAGCAGAAACATGATCAGAAAGATACTTCAAATTATCCATGACAACAGGGGTCAAGGATCAGCTCTTAGATCAAAAGATCTAAAACAAAAGAGCAACCCGCTCTGATACCACTTGTTAGTTTTTAGACCCCTTAAAAACACAATTAGATTAACCTAGGTAATTAGCCAAGTGATTACTTAGTCCAAATTCCAAGTCTAGGTTATCACAATCAAACAATCATATCATGCATAGCAGCGGAAAATAAATAAGACAATGATATGATCACCCAGGAAAACCAAACTGGTAAAAAACCTAGGGAGGATTTAACCTAGCTATCCTCAAGGTAAAAAGCAAATCCACTAGAAAGAATCGAAGTTCATACAATAAGACTTACAAGCTCCCACGCTCGACTTCTTATTGCTACCTACTAGTAGAACTTACTGACATGACCACGTGCAAGCTCCGAATCTACGGACTCTTTCTTTCTTTGGCCTTTGTAAAACACAAACACCCCCGTTTGTGACTTTGAGATCCCACTCAAAGGTTTAGCAACACAAACTCTCTTGTTTGTGACTCCAAGACCACCCTTGAAGGTTTAGATCATTAGCACATTTGATGACAAGAGAAGGCAGCAACTTCTATAATACCGAATCTTGAGATTCTTCAAGGAATAGCACCGGTAGAAGACATAAGAGAGCTTTTTAGGAACAAAACCCTAAATACAAAAGAGGCACACTCTTTTCTCTCTAAAAAGCCTTATAAAAACGTGCTTAGGGTTTCCTTTATATACTGGGAGAAGTAGATTAGAAACCCTAATCCTAAATGGGCTTGAACTGCTGTTTGGACTTAATTAAAATTCTGCAGATACGACTTTCGATCGATCGAGCCTGTCTTTCGATCGATCGAACCAGACAGATTATGAAATCTTCTTCCTGCAGCTTGTATGTTCTTGAATCTTGACTTGAATCACCTTGAGCATTGTCTAATAAAACCTATAGACTCTAAGATCTATATATAGACAAGTTTGTGTTCACGATTTGCCAATTGTATTTAGAATCTAACAATATTCATTGCCATGTCAGTTGTAAGTTTTTGTGGAAAATTGGTAGTAGCTTTAGCATTTTTCTATATTTGAATGTCTAAATAACTAATGTAGTGTCATTGAATTGAATGTGCAATTCCCAGAATTTCCTCACACTTTTCTCCCCCAAGAAAGAGACATGAAAATAAATAGAAGAAAAGAAAACTGGAAGGCACTCTCTTTCTATACTGTCTACACTCAATTCTTTTTCTTCTTTGACTAATTATTTTATGATCCCTCTAAAGATCAAAATGGACACATCAATATAAAATCCTCTAAAATAATGGAACCTGGAAAATGTGTTAACCATCCAAACACTAATTTAGAAAATGTGTTAATCATCCCTAAGTTTACTCACTGAGCTGATGAAGGGTACTACAAACACTAATCTAAATCCTTATCCATCATAATTTATCCTCAAAACTAACCACACACCACTTTGACTCCAAGAAAAATTATGAAAAGACTAGGGTAAAAGTTCTAAAATTTTAAACCTCCCACTCATATCAAACTTATAAATAACCTAAAATTTACACATGCAAAAATGTTGCTTTATTATTAGAGGGGAAAATTAGAGTCAAAGAATATCTGCATAGATCAGACTATTTCAAACCCAAAATAAAACTTCCACCTTAATTATTTCAACAGTATACCAAGTATGTTTTAAATGTAAGTTTGCATTTGACAGAATTCAAGTAGCTAAAGACATTCATAAAACTAACATCTTTTTATATTATAAGTGTTTCCAGTCGTCTTATAAAAAAAAAGTGTTTCCAGTCACATTTCTTTGATAATATGCAATCATAATTAAGTTTATGACAATTCCTTGTTGTGTTTGACTATTAGGTCTAGCAAGATGAGTGGGATATTTTGGTCTAACAATTCATTATGAGACAAACTCCTTAGAACTGAAGCCAAAATTTTCATAAATAAAGTCATCCCAATTTCCCGTAAACCTAAAGTAGAGGAAATGGATTTGAAATTCAAATATTGTTCTATTTCTAGAATCCTCACTCTACTTTAATGGTAATATGAAACTCACATATCTTCACCTAATATTGCAAACATAAAAAAATAATGAATGAAGTTGCATAGATATAAAGAATAAAATGCATGGTTTATCATTGTCAACCAAGTTCTAAGGGAAAAAGTATTGAGAAGGGGGCAAAAAAAGATTTTTTTTTTCTAATTCATTTAAAATAACGTATGTGCGTAGGAAAATCAAGGAAGAGAGATTATCTTTTGCTCACTATAATAATTTCACACAGCAATAGAAGACAGATGGCAAAGTAAAACACCTTGCATCAAACAACAGAACTTATAATTCTACTTTAAATGTCGTCTAAATATTTAAGCAAATTTAGTATAATTTACGTCAAGGGCCATTCATCTCTCAAAGAATACACGAAATTAAAACCATAAGAAGAATATAAAAGTATGAAACTTTATATCCAACTAAATTGAAAAATCCTCAAAGAATATGAAATTAAAACCCAGAAGAAAAATATCAAAATTCTTGGGAATGCCTCTATAGATTTTTCTTTGCCTTTTGGTTTCTTAAACTGCTTCAACATTAATGTTGGCAATGGAAAAGAATACTGAATACACTAGATTATGCAATTCCACAAAAACCAATTCTAAACAGAATAGAAGAAGAAGATTAAGAAAGAAAATGTCAAGCACATAGGTAAAGAGAAATTGCCTAAAATTTAATAAATAAATAAATAAATATATATATATATATATATATATAAAGAAAGGAAAGAAACAATGGTAATTTATGAATAGCATACTTACTTGGTTATGAACTCTTATCACATAAAAGAATATTCCACTGTTTAACAATGGCTGTAGGCTGGTGGAGACAACCCTCTGTTCTATCTCTCATCGCTTTACAATACCCATACCTTAATAACAACTCAGGTGGTAGTATTTGAACTTCTAGGGTGCTTCCTTCACTTCAACGAAAAAATAGAATAGAGGAAAACGGGTTAGGAATCAAAATTCCAAAATTGACAGCAAACATAATTATGGACAATAAGAAAAGAAATTAGTCGTAGATTAATTAAAAATTACCAATAGAGAATGGTCTGATACTGAGGTTGGGTCAGAGATGGCAGCCATAGTCATGCCCTTGCAGGGTATTATTGTGTTGGGTCTGCATATGAGAGAGTGATAGTGGGAAGAAAGATGGATGAGAGAGGGGATAGGTTATGCACAGCGTATTAATAAATGCAAATCGTGAAAGGTTGGTTTTAAAATTTAAAAGTAAAAAAGCACTAAATTATAAAAATGGAAAATACTACTGGAAGATTGTGTATGTGAGATGAACTAATAACCATTTCTCTAATCAAAATACAAGCAAAACTACAAATAAATAACTAAACATTCACACTGGAGTTTTGAAAATATTTGGCTACATATTTGTTTGAATCTTTGAGAGAGATTAAAAATGTTATCTTTAAAGAAGTTTTTTATAAGCCAAACATTAAAAAGGATCAATTGAGCCACAAATATCAAATAAAAGGGAACATTGAGAGACATAGATATCAAAAATTCAGTGAATAATAAACTGTGAATTTGTCAAAACTCTTCTCATAAAATAAAAAGAAAAAAGTTACTTTCCCACCAACAACGAAAACCCAACAGGAACTCAATATGCCACACACACACACACATACACACACAAAGAAGAAGAAGAATTTTTATAGGTATCAATGATGAAACAGAATAATAACAGAGCAAAACCACAACAGCATTAAAACATTTTGTATAGCTTGCCTAATACATCTATCTATATATTACTAAAAGCTGAAGCGTGGTATTTATTGCTGCTAAGCTCCTGTTGCGCCACCTCATCGCTATGTCATTCGCCACATAATTATTAATTATTATTTATTCCTATTTTTTTTTACAAAAAAAAATATAAATAGATTATTGACTTTACTTATTCATCTTTATTGGTTTTAATGTCTATATATATTTCTTTTTTATTTCCAATCTCTCTCTCTCTCTCAATGTTTTGGTGGATTTTTATTTTTTATTGCATCTCTGCTTTAGGTTGATAAATTTTTGTGTTTTTAAGAACTTTAATTTAGGTTGATACGATTTAGTTTTGTGTTTTAAGTTATAATTATTATTTTGCTCTTGGATTGTTAAATTTTATCTGATTACATTATAAAAAATTAAAGATAGTAGATAAAAATAAAACAGTATTCCATTACATAGCATAATTTGGATAATTTAGTGTTTATTGTTATATCTTTTAATTTTTCTTATTTTTTTCTTCTCTTCTATTTTATTCAATATTGAAATTCAACCACATCCTCTTTATCATTAAATTATTTATATTTTCTCTCTCTTTTTGTTTTAAAAAATAAAAAATGTAATATTTTACTTAAATTCAAATAAAAGAAAATTGTGCTCATCAAATTGTACTCACTTTTTTTTTAACATTTACACTTTCTCCAACCTTTCTCCTTTTCTTTACCTTTTCATCTCCCCCTACCTTGATATCACTCTTCCTCTTTCTTTTTATCTTCCTTTATTTTGTTTCTTTTTATTATCATCCTCTTAGTATAAATTTGTCATTCACTCTTCCATTCTTTACATAATTTTCTCTCACAAAAAAATTGGTTCTTTCCTACTCTTTCTCCCGTGGATTTTTATTTTTATTTTTCTTGCATCTCTATTTTAGCTTGATAAAGTTTTGTATTCTTTAGAACTCTATTTTTGTTGATGGGATTTAGTTTTGTGTTTTAATTTTTAATTTTAATTTTTTTATGACTTTGATTGTTAAATATTATCATATTGCATTATAAATAATTAAAGATAGTATATAAGAATGTACTATTATTATATTACATAGAATTATTTGGATAACTTAATGTTTATTGTTATGTATTTTATTTATTTTTTTCTCATATAATTTTATATAACATTTAAATTCAGCCACATCCCCCATATATATCATTAAATTATTTATATTTCCACTCCATTTTTATTTTAAAAAATTTAAAATATAATATTTTGGCTAAATTAAATAAATAAAATTGTCCACATTAAGTGGAGTAATGCTAGGGAAACAACCATTCTCACACCCAATGCATCAAAGGAAGAATGAAATACAAAACAAATCAAGTTAGAAAAACTAAATTAAAAAAAAAAAAACTAATAATGCATATTTAATGTCATAGAATCATTCTCCAACCTTTCTCCTTCTCTTTACCTTTTCATCTCCCCAAACATTCTACCTTGATATCACTCTTTCTCTTTCTTTTTATCTTCCTTTATTTTGTTTCTTTTTATTATCATCATCTTAGTATAAATTTGTCATTCACTCTTCCATTCTTTACATAATTTTCTTTCACAAAAAATTGGTTATTTCCTACTCTTTCTCTCGTGGATTTTTATTTTTATTTTTCTTGCATCTCTATTTTAGCTTGATAAAGTTTTGTATTCTTTAGAACTCTATTTTTGTTGATGGGATTTAGTTTTGTGTTTTAAGTTCTTATTTTTATTTTTTTATGACTTTGATTGTTAAATATTATCATATTGCATTATAAATAATTAAAAATAGTATATAAGAATGTACTATTATTATATTTCATAGAATTATTTGGATAACTAAATTTTTATTGTTATGTATTTTATTTTTTTTTTCTCATATAATTTTATTTAAAATTTAAATTCAGCCACATCCCCCATATATATTGTGGGGCCCAACAATTCGTGGACAGGGCCCATTTGCCCTTAGAGAGTCCGAAGGCCCAATCCGAGGAGAGCTGTGGCCTAAGCTCTACAACGCAGAGCACAAAAGAATTTTGGGAGGCAGCCGAGGACAGTGTAGTCCTCGGCAGATCCATAGTCCCACCAGAACAAAGGGGTGAAACTGGTATAGGGACGAATTCGTAAGGAGATCCAAGATACCTTGGGGAGGTTATCCTTACTACCCTTCCAGATAAGACCCAGCGCCTGACAGAGCCGTACTCTGCAGCTTTATCAAACCATCCCCAACAATTCCGGGATTGGACTGATGGGACAAATGTCAGTGTTTGTAAAGACTGACCCTACACGTGGACGAAGGAGAGTGAATGCAAGCTAGTATAAAATAAGGAAGTAAGTAAATCACGAGGGGAGCCCAGCCCCAAAGAAAAAAGAAAGACTACGTGGGGAAACATCTCAACCAGATTGGACTTCACGGAAGAAATCCCGCCGTTGGGTAACCGGGATAAGATCTCAAAAGGTCCTCGGATCAGCTCCGAGGAGCTCCATCCCACAGGGTACAACGCCTTAGAGCTTCCTCTAAAGCCATGACCGGGCATCGCCACTTGGCCAGCGGCTAGCTTTTCAAGCCCACTCTCTACAAATCATATTGTGAGGGACCTTTATTGCGTGAGCCCAAAAATATTAGTGGGCCGCAAAGGAATCGTGTCCTTACAATTGGCGCCGTCTGTGGGAAGCTTGCGCGCTGGCGCAGGTGGCGGTGGAATCGACTCATGGGCAAGCAGAAGTTTCTGGGACCTCCTCCGTCTCCGACGACATCTAGTTGTTGCTCCGACGTAAGCTTCTGCTAGGGGCTACGTCTCGCAGTGCTGAGGGCGCGGATGTCTCTAGGGGCTTCTAGTCTCAGACCAACTTTCCCCGTCCTGGTGTAGGAGCTTGTGGTCGAAACATAAAAAAAAAATCTTCCAAGTTTTGGACAGAACCAAGGCCTTGCATGGTCCACGGACTCAAGCCTATGGGGAAACCAAGTACATAAAAAGATCGTAAGTGTTGGACAGAACCAAGGCCTTGCATGGTCCTCGGACTCAAGCCTATGGGGAAACCAAGTACATGAAAAGATCTTAAGTGTTGGACAGAACCAAGGCCTTGCATGGTCCTCGGACTCAAGCCTATGGGGAAACCAAGTACATAAAAAGATCGTAAGTGTTGGACAGAACCAAGGCCTTGCATGGTCCTCGGACTCAAGCTTATGGGGAAACCAAGTACATGAAAAGATCCTAAGTGTTGGACAGAACCAAGGCCTTGCATGGTCCTCGGACTCAAGCCTATGGGGAAACCAAGTACATAAAAAGATCGTAAGTGTTGGACAGAACCAAGGCCTTGCATGGTCCTCGGACTCAAGCCTATGGGGAAACCAAGTACATGAAAAGATCCTAAGTGTTGGACAGAACCAAGGCCTTGCATGGTCCTCGGACTCAAGCCTATGGGGAAACCAAGTACATGAAAAGATCCAAAGTCTTGGACAGAACCAAGGCCTTGCATGGTCCACGGACTCAAGCCTATGGGGAAACCAAGTACATTGAAAAGATCCAAAGTCTTGGACAGAACCAAGGCCTTGCATGGTCCACGGACTCAAGCCTATGGGGAAACCAAGTACATAAAAAGATCGTAAGTGTTGGACAGAACCAAGGCCTTGCATGGTCCTCGGACTCAAGCCTATGGGGAAACCAAGTACATGAAAAGATCCTAAGTGTTGGACAGAACCAAGGCCTTGCATGGTCCTCGGACTCAAGCCTATGGGGAAACCAAGTACATGAAAAGATCCAAAGTCTTGGACAGAACCAAGGCCTTGCATGGTCCACGGACTCAAGCCTATGGGGAAACCAAGTACATTAAAAAGATCATAAGTTTTGGACAGAACCAAGGCCTTGCATGGTCCACGGACTCAAGCCTATGGGGAAACCAAGCACATAAAAAAATCTTCCAAGTTTTGGATAAAACCAAGGCCTTGCATGGTCCACGGACTCAAGCCTATGGGGAAACCAAGTACATAAAAAAATCTTCCAAGTTTTGGACAGAACCAAGGCCTTGCATGGTCCTCGGACTCAAGCTTATGGGGAAACCAAGTACATGAAAAGATCCTAAGTCTTGGACAGAACCAAGGCCTTGCATGGTCCACGGACTCAAGCCTATGGGGAAACCAAGTACATAAAAAGATCATAAATCTCAAGATCCATCCGAAGAGAACTTCTCGTTAACGGTTGGGTCAATCCCTTAATCGCACGGGTTCCCCGGTCTACCCTTGGATCCCCCGTGCCAAAGGGAATGATGCGATACGGTACAGCATATTACCCAAAAAGCACAAAGTCCTTCGCTACTCAACTATCATCTCGGACGAATTGTTTAGAGTTTATCGTTCTCGGGAATGGGTCTAGCGTGCGTCGCACAGCACTCAACAGCTATCTCGGTTAGTTCCATGAATTTAATCTATTGAGGATTACCATTGTTATACTTGATAATATTTGCGAGTTTAAACTAATAAGGATTTGTGTTAAGGTATTCCTCTGCCCAGAATATTGTTAAAGGCAGGCTTAGACTTAATATTCAGGCCCAAAGTGGTTGTTGCAAAAAAGTATGGATAAAGAAATAAACACATCTTTTATTAAGACAAAAGAACAGTACAGTATACAATAAAAGCTGAAACAAGCTTACATTAGAGTTAACTGCGTAAGCAAAAGAAAAGTACAAAAGAGTGAGGATGATGCCGAGGAGATATCTCAGAGGAGAGGTTGGCTACTGTTCCGAGATGTCGTCTAAGGAAACTATTCCTCGACGCTTCTACATGCCCATAACTCAGGCAGCCAAAGAACCTGACCTCAGGCTAACACCATCTACAGAAAAGATGCAGGGAGCCAGAAGTTGGGAAGCCCCCGCAGAAATTTGCCTGCTACAAGGCAGACGGCGCTGATGGCGGAAATTCCTTCTTCGGACATACCAAAAATCTGGCATGACCAGAACCTGCTTCGGATTTTGACTAAAAGAGGGAGAAACATCATTTCCCCTCTCTCGAACTGAAATATTCTCTTGAGTCTACGCCTCCTTGGCCCGTACCTCACTATCTGGAGTCTCAGGAAGACACAGCGCTTTTGTGGCGGAGAGAGCTCCTTTGCCCCAATCCTCGCCTCAAACATGATGTACTAGGAGAGGAGACTGAAGAATTTGTGCGAAGGCAAAGCAACTTTCTCTCCTATTTATTTAAAAGATGAGGTGATGACATTTAATTCACGCAGCGTCCCAAGGAACGCTACAGACAAAATGTCTTCGGCTCGATTTCCAATGCCGTCTGCAACCCTGAGATTAAAGGAGCCTCGTGAAGGCGCACCTCGAACACTGGGACGCCAAAAAGTACCGCATGACCAAAGACTACGAAAATGCCTCTAAAATCCGTGGGCCTAATAAATTCGCGGCCCAGGCCCGTTCTGCATGGAAGCCCACGGACTATGGCCCACACCAAGGAATAACCTTTGCCGAGGACAACTTCCTGCTCGGCAGCTTATGAGACACCTGAGGAAAGAGCATAAAGTTTTGGACAGAACCAAGGCTTTGTATGGTCCTCGGACTCAAGCCTATGGGGAAACCAAGTACAAAAATTTTAATTATTACAAGTTCTGGACAGAACCAAGGCCTTGTATGGTCCTCGGACTCAAGCCTATGGGGAAACCAAGTACAAAAATTTTAATTATTACAAGTTCTGGACAGAACCAAGGCCTTGTATGGTCCTCGGACTAAAGCCTATGGGGAAACCAAGTACAAAAATTTTAATTATTACAAGTTCTGGACATAACCAAGGCCTTGTATGGTCCTCGGACTCAAGCCTATGGGGAAACCAAGTACAAAAATTTTAATTATTACAAGTTCTGGACAGAACCAAGGCCTTGTGTGGTCCTCGGACTCAAGCCTATGGGGAAACCAAGTACAAAAATTTTAATTATTACAAGTTCTGGACAGAACCAAGGTCTTGTATGGTCCTCGGACTCAAGCCTATGGGGAAATCAAGTACAAAAATTTTAATTATTACAAGTTCTGGACAGAATCAAGGCCTTGTATGGTTCTCGGACTCAAGCCTATGGGGAAACTAAGTACAAAAATTTTAATTATTACAAGTTCTGGACAGAACCAGGGCGTTGTACTTTCCTCGGACCCAAGCCTACGGGGAAACCGACTGCTCGGATAAAAAAAAAAAAAAAGGTTTGGACTTCGCAATATGGGCTACTGGATAAAAAGGTCAGGTCATTTCATCCACGGCTTAAACACCCTAAAGGGTTAGGCCCAACAAAGGAGCAAGGAAGATGGTGGAACGCCCCAGTATACAATGACCTAAAAGGTCTGTTCATCTAGTGGGTGGTATGTTTTGAAACGGTTATTCCTCACACGGCATCAAGCCTTCGTTTCTCTCCTCGGCTAGCAGGGGGTAAGTATTACTTTTTACTGGTCTGCTTTATTATGCCGAGCACTTCTATTGAAATTATGGCAACACCTTTTTATTATTAAGTATTTTGGTCTTAGTCGTCATTGATTTAAATGCGATATTATTGAGCCGAACAGCATTTGCAAATTTATAAAAGCAAAGAGACAAAACATGTAGAGTGAAATAGAAACAACTTTTATTAATATGAAAAATTATTACAACGTACAAAAAGGGGCTTCAATAAGCCTATACAAAAGAGGGGCTGTCGAAGCAGCACTAACATCCACAGTACAGATAAGCAAACGGTCAAGCGACTTTTAAACTTGTCTTCGAAGTCTCTCCAATCTCTGCCACATTGTTGCTCATGCTAAGAGAAGAACTCGCTTTAAAAAAAAAAAAACGAAGAAGAATGAAATAGTAAGGAAGAAATCAATGAAGAAGATGGAGGAGATGAATGAAGAAAATGGAGGACATGAGTAAGGAAGGAGGAGAAGAAGAGAGAAGAGATAAAAAGAAAGAAAAGGAGCAAAAGAGGGAGAAGCAAAAGCACTTAGCTCCTGCCTCAGCCCTGACTCCTAACACGCTGGCGCCATATTAGGTACGCTCGTGAGGAGCCGGGTGGTGCTGGTCTTGGTTGTTCTCGACTCAGTCACGCCGAGAAATCGACATGACGAGCCCCTGCTTCGGATTTTGGCTAAAAGAGAGGCGGGACAGATCTTAAGTCTGCGCCACCCTTGCCCTAACCGAGCCATTTCAAGTTTTGTCAGAATATGGTGTTTTGAGGAGGAGCGTGTTTCCTTCATCATTCGTTATGGAGGGCGTATGCGGATATGATGTATAACAAACGGGCTAAGTGGACGCTAAAGGGGGATGCGGATTTCAGATTTCAGAAGGAAGGAGAGGAGTCTGTACGAAAGTCACTGCCACCTGCTTGCCTTCTTATAGGAAGGGCAAAACGGATGGAATTAAATGCGTTCAAAGTTTCCAAAAGAATCTGAAGAGGAAAGAGGCGCCCATTCCGTTTCCCTACCTTATCAGATGAGCCGCCGGACATAAATGTGCCTCGTAAAGGGAATTCATTTAAGGGCACGTCTGGGACATCCAAGCGGCAGGAGTAGATCACGAGCGGATTAAACGGAACCCCTTGAAAACCGGCTGACTTCCTGGGAAACCGCTCACATGAATGCGGGGTCAAACTAAATGGGCCATATTGAGGGCTCGGGTTTGCCAAAACCCTCCTTTCCAACCCGGAAGTCAGACAGAAGGGTTTTTGAGGAGCTATTGTGGGGCCCAACAATTCGTGGACAGGGCCCATTTGCCCTTGGAGAGTCCGAAGGCCCAATCCGAGGAGAGCTGTGGCCCAAGCTCTACAACGCAGAGCACAAAAGAATTTTGGGAGGCAGCCGAGGACAGTGTAGTCCTCGGCAGATCCATAGTCCCACCAGAACAAAGGGGTGAAACTGGTATAGGGACGAATTCGTAAGGAGATCCAAGATACCTTGGGGAGGTTATCCTTACTACCCTTCCAGATAAGACCCAGCGCCTGACAGAGCCGTACTCTGCAGCTTTATCAAACCATCCCCAACAATTCCGGGATTGGACTGATGGGACAAATGTCAGTGTTTGTAAAGACTGACCCTACACGTGGACGAAGGAGAGTGAATGCAAGCTAGTATAAAATAAGGAAGTAAGTAAATCACGAGGGGAGCCCAGCCCCAAAGAAAAAAGAAAGACTACGTGGGGAAACATCTCAACCAGATTGGACTTCACGGAAGAAATCCCGCCGTTGGGTAACCGGGATAAGATCTCAAAAGGTCCTCGGATCAGCTCCGAGGAGCTCCATCCCACGGGGTACGAACGCCTTAGAGCTTCCTCTAAAGCCATGACCGGGCATCGCCACTTGGCCAGCGGCTAGCTTTTCAAGCCCACTCTCTACAAATCATATTGTGAGGGACCTTTATTGCGTGAGCCCAAAAATATTAGTGGGCCGCAAAGGAATCGTGTCCTTACATATATCATTAAATTATTTATATTTCCACTCCTTTTTATTTTAAAAAATTTAAAATATAATATTTTGCCTAAATTAAATAAATAAAATTGTCCACATTAAGTGGAGTAATGCTAGGGAAACACTCATTCTCACACCCAATGCATCAAAGGAAGAATGAAATACAAAACAAATCAAGTTAGAAACACTAAATTAAAAAAAAAAAAAACTAATAATGCATATTTAATGTCATAGAATCATCATCAAATTTTGGAAAACGATAGGTTGCCAATGGAGAGAGAGAGAGAGAGAGAGAGAGAGAGAGAGAGAGAGAGAGAGAGAGAGAGAGAGAGAGACCAATGCAAAATAATAAAGAGTAGATAAAGAAAAAAAAACGTCAATTAGTAATCGTTGATTGGAAAGCAAAGAGGTTGTAAGGAGAAGTAAAAAATAAAATAGAGATTACCTTGTGGAGAACGTTAAAAACTTTACAGTGTAATAACATAAACCGTTAAATTCACTTAAAAAATTAAATCAACAATCAACAATTAAATACAATCATAGTACTAAATGTTAATTTAATACTAATCAAACTCTAATTATGGAAACCATATTAATCATAACTAAAAAAGAGATGTTCTTTGATAGTAGTAGAAATTACATAAGAAATAAAGTTAGAAAATTTTAAAATCCATTTTTTGACATTTCATTTTACTTTATATATATATATATATATAATTTTCATATATTATTACTTTCGAAAATCTAATGAACAATGCAACCTTTCATTTATTGTCTTTGTTATGCAAATCATCAATTAGTAAATATATGATAATGGTAAGAAGCGTTACAAATGAGATCACTAGAAAAAATATAAAATTAATTAGCCACTATCATTATGGAATAGTAGTCTATAATTTTACGCATCCAAAAAAGTGGAATATATAGAGTTTTCTTAAAGGTATGTGTAAAGATTCACTACATGTATATGTGTGTGTGTGTATGTGTGTATAAAGGTTAAAAAAAAGGTATATTTAAGGTTTTTATTAACTTAAAAACTAATGAAAAACCAATGGTTAATAACTAAAATTATAGTATTAATAACATATTTGAAAGTTCAATATGTGTATAAAACATCCTTGAACGTTTTGACCCTCAATTACAAAATAACCAATTCAAGCTTTATAACAAACAATAAGAGTGCGGAAAATGAACACAAGCTGTAAACAGAATTGGTAAATAATCTAAGCCAATTAAAATCACATCCAAAGCAGAAAATAAAAGGCAAAGAATAAGGGAAGAGAGATGCAAACACAAGGACAATACAACGATGTGTTATCGAAGAGGAAACCGAAGCCCTCGGCGTAAAATGTAGTTGGGATACATGAACAGTAATAGACCCTCCAAGCCTAATCTACCCAGTGTACCTAAGCCCTCCAAGCTTGTTGCTCCAATGAGGTTGCGCCGGACCTATTTCTTTTTTAGCTTCCCGGATTCCGCTACTTGACCATAGCATCAACCAATGTGAAATTGGTTCCTTCCTAACTGCTTCCCAGAACACCAAACAGCCCTCTCACAGTAATGGATATGGTGAGAAAAGGTTTTGGTAAAAGGTCTCTCAAGGATTTAACAATGGAGAGGAAGAGAGTAGAGGAATTTGAAGAGTCTCTTATGTGAAGATTGTGGATGAATCAATCTTGTTTTACTCTAGGATTTCTCTCTCAAAATTCTCTCTTGAAGCTCTCATTCTTTCGTGGGTATAAGGGGTATTTATATTGGGGTGAGAATGGAATGTGAAGAGTCAGGTTTTTCAAAACAAGGCTGGCTCGCGGCTTGGCCTCGCGGCTTAACTGAGTTGCGAGATCCAGCCGTGAGATAACTGAACGGCCAGTTGTCCTATTTTGTCCTGTAGTGCTCCAGCTAGCATGACGCTTCAACTTCTGACATGTCTGGCACGTGTGCATCTTCTGGCAGCTTGCAGTTGCGAGTCACCCACAAGATCCAGTCGCGACTCTCTGTTTTTCTTGCACACGCTTGAGTATTTCTTCACACTAACTCACTCACTACCCTTACAAGAATCTCACCCAAATACAGGGTTACTAATTGCTGAAATACAAGCAAATTTGGCACGGAATAAAGCCAACAAGATGGTTGATTAAATTCAACCTTACAATCTCCCCCTTTGGCTATTCCGTGACAAAATCCTAAAACGGACTCTAGACTTAACGTGTAAGTTGGGAACAGTTGAACAAAACTCACTCACACCTAACTTTAGAAACTGTGAAGCTCTTGAACCATATGAACATGAATCTCCTGAAACACAACAATACACCATGATCATTGTATGCAGAAAAGCATGATATGCATATGAAGCAGGCATGATGTGATCAAGCAAAGATGGAGTTAAGAAGTAAACCATGGCTTGATCAAACAATTAATCACTACAAGGTAGTGACCACAATGCTCATTCACACTTGGAATGAACACTTGGACATACAAGCTAACAAGAACAATGCAAGTCACTTGTATGCCCAACACTCAACCAATGCATAATACACTAAGTATATGCATCTAGGAACAATCCTATAAGGGCACAAGAGTGACAATACTTAACAAGAAAATGCATGACATTTAGTTAGAAGTACTGATTTAACAAAGCATAAAGGTTGCATAAAGCATGGTACAAACCATAAAGCCTACAGACAATGAAAACAAACCCTAAAAGCTTACAAAAGCAACATGGGTACAAACAACATTATAAACTGAAAAACATCATCAATATATAAAAAGTAACAAAGTTTCAAAACTATCCATGAGTTATGAGTTTGAACCAAATATAAACCATAACCACAGTGTATCAACCTCATAATAACAAAAATAATCCAAAACATTAATACTAAAACTATAGACATAAACAAAGTAAACAAAACACTATTTTTGACTGCTCCCCCTCAAATGTACTCCCCTTCAAGAGCTGCATGAATTTCAAAAATTTCTCCCCCTTTTTAACCGAAATGGCCAAAGGGTCACTGCTTATGATGTGTGGTGATGCTGTCAAATTTTGCTGTGAGAACATTAAGTTGGTCCTACATGGCTGCTATCCTCTCAGACTGCTCGGTCTGGACTTCTCTGAGTCCATCAAGTCTATCTAGGATGACCTGAAATGCATCTGGAGGTATATCTGAAGAAGCTGATGCTCTAGTTCTCTTACCACTCCTTCTGGGTGTTGAAGTTGATGCCTGACCTGCTGCCTCTACCTCAGTCTCCATTGGGACACCCTCTCCTTCATCACCTTCATCTTCTTCACCTAGAAGACGAACACTTATCATCTTGAAGGTTTGCTTGTTAATTGCTGAAGGTGTAGACATGGGACTGATGTCTCGAGGGATTGCAACACCCTTCTTTCTGAAAATCCTCATGAGTAGACTAGGGAAGATCAGTTTAGGCCTAGAAGTGGTTCTAGTCTCATCCACAATAGTATCTGATATCGCTCCGAATCAGTAAGGTGGATGGCCTGGCTTCGGTGGGCTATCGAAACGGTTGATGGCCTGCAAGGAAGGAAACGCAATCAAAGAGGAGACCGGAGAAGACCGGTCGAACCCCCTCCGATGGAGAAGTTAGTTTTGTAGAGAAGGAAGTTCCAAGTATTTTGGAAAATTGTCTGAGTGAAAATCTTACCTTTGTCGGGTTCAGACCGGTCCCTTATATAGGGAGCCTGGGACGGTTACTTGTCCAATAACCGTTCCAGGATTTGTGGAAACCAACAACTCCGGAGTTAACTACCTCAACGGATATAAAATTGTAACCGCTAATGGAAGTTAACTTATTCGAAGGACGGTTTGGTTCGTCCAAAGATATCTATCGATTGTTCATGGACGAACCCAATGGACGATCATGCCTCATGGAGGACAGTTTATGGAGTGGTGCTATTATTCATGGACGCTTCTTCCTCTTCTGGATAAACTCTGGGATCAATCCTGCGTTGTAGGCTCTGGACGAGCCCGTTGGACGAGCTGGAGATGGGAATTATTTTCCGCTTCTCTATCAGTTGCCCCTTTGTCCAAAGGGTCGTCCAGGACATTGTCGTGATTTCAACAAAGCTTCGCTTTTTCGTACGCCACGTGTCACGAAACCGTTGGTTGGCCAGCCGCGTCGATCCCGTTTCCCAAAGAGATCACCACGTGTCAATCTCTGAGTGGTGAGTGTCGCTTCGTTGACCCTGTTGCTGGGGCCTATAAATAGCGCATTCTCTTTCATGCCCCTCACTTTTTTCCTCATTCTCTTCTGCCAACTCGTCCAAGATTCTCACTCAGACAATTTTCCAAAATACTTGGAACTTCCTTCTCTACAAAACTAACTTCTCCATCGGAGGGGGTTCGACCGGTCTTCTCCGGTCTCCTCTTTGATTGCGTTTCCTTCCTTGCAGGCCATCAACCGTTTCGATAGCCCACCGAAGCCAGGCCATCCACCTTACTGATTCGGAGCGATATCAGTATCAAATATGTGGGAACTAATATCAATGAATATCTTTTCCTTGAGCTCCATCAGAAAAATTGATCTGGCATTGTTAATTGTAGTCAACTTCTTTATAGAATACATGTTAGACATCATGATAATAGTGAGACACCTCATGTCCACTGGAAAGGTTGTGGTATTTAGGCATTTCCCTTCTCTCTGTCCACCAATCATCTGTTATACAGTTTCAATAGACAGCATCCTATCCTTATAGTTGACAAAATCATGATCTTCTAACCCCTGAAGACCTAGCACATCATTAATGTCATGTGCATCTAAGGTGAATTTTGTTCCTCTAACCCAGCAGCTCAACTCATCTTCCCTTATCATAGCATTGGAGTAAAACTCCCTAATCAGGGGTTCACACACAACTAGGAAATCACTTAGCAGCTTTTCCCATCCTCTCCCCCCAAAACAACTAGGGATAAAGGTGTCTTTCAAATCCTCCAAATCCACATACCTTTCTTGTATGATTCTTGCCTTTAAGAAAAAATTCTTGTATCTCTCAAAATGGGAAACAGACCTAAACAGATTATGGTCCATTTTCATTCTCTTATCTGCTTTCTTGGCAGGTGTTTTCTTCTTTGGGGATGAAGGAGCTGTCTGTAGATAAGCAGAAAAGGCCACAACAACAAAGTACAGTACATGTGCAAAAAAAAAAAAAATCAGTACTCTGTTGGTGTCATAAAGAGATACGTGTAGAGCAACAAGACCAAAGATGGCTTAAAGTTAGGTATAAAGGAAAAGCCTCAAAACTTAAACCAACAACTCAAATGAGTGTACCCATTGGTAGATACTCAAGATCAACCAACATTTTGCAGAAAAGTTCTAATGCTACAGAGTATAACATCACACAAGGGGCAAACATATGTCAATGAGACATATCTTGATGATTATGAGATGACACAGAATACTTAAGATAGAAGCACACACTAGATAAACTAACATAGAATCAAATCAATATAACCCAACAAACAAAACTTAAACATTTTGAAACAACTAACCAAAGTAAGATCAAACAAAATGGGTATAAGTCAGTCAACAAACCTTAAGCTTAGAGTAAGACAAAAGATAATGAACAAATCTAGCAACCTAAACAAGTTCATATAAACCAAGATTCTCAACACACCATACATGACAAAGCTCAACACTGAATCACCAACCCATCACAAATTAGAAAATCAACTCATGGAATCAAGAGGGAAATGCTCAAATCAAGAAATACTGAGTGAGAAAGTGAAAACCCATACCTTTTTCTTGAAGATTTGAGAAGAAATGAAGCAAAAATGGGGTTCGAAGAGGGTGACATGGAGTGTTTGGGTAAGTAACAGTTGAGAGAGAAAGTGAATAGTCACAAAAAGTTCGAGGGAAAACTAAATAAGATTTTAAAAACTGCCCTTACTGTACAAAACACGCGTTTGTCACGACTGAGGTAAGTCGCCAGGAAGTCGCCAACATCATTCGCCAAAACACTTCAATCCAAAAGTTTTGAAAAAATTTGCTAAGTGTTTTTTGCGATTGGAAGTCTCACTCGTGAGGGAGTCACGAGCTGAGCCGCGAAAATCTCTGTGTACCCCTCGCGACTGGACCTTCCACTCGCGAACAAGTCGCCAAAATTGACCCGCGAGCTCGCGATTGAGGCATGCAACTAGACTGACCTGCGACTGAGTCGCCAAAATAGGGCAATACTGTTTTTGAAATTTTTAGTTTTTGTGAGAACAAAATACTTTTCAAAAACAACTAAAACACTCAAAAATCTTTTTTGTGTTTGAATCAACAAAGATTGAGCATATGAAAACACATTTTATCAAGTACAATCACACAAATGAATATGACATTCATTGAACATAAACTTGTGTGTTGTGTGTGGATATCAACAATGAGATAGTCCTTAGTCTAATGTGAAGGTTCAATGATCAATTCAAACAAGGCATACACAATTAGCACTAGATCATGTAATCCATCTCAATTATAGAAGTATGCATATATGACCTCCCACAAGACTTGATTACATAATTTGGAGCTTTACATTTGACTCCACTTTCAATCATAACATTTGATCTTTTTGATCCTTTTGAAACAATCACCTCTCATTGTGAGAGTGATATTTGATATTTCACCTTGATGAGATAGCCTTTGGCTTTTTGAATAATCATATACTTTATTTTTGGTCGCTTTCCCTTTTTCCTAGTCGAATACTAGTATGTGCGACAGGCTTTTGCAGCTTAATATCTCTTTTCATTTGGAGATTTACATTTGGTGAGCTCTTTTTAGCAAAAACAAAAAATAAAGAGTGGGAAGATATATAGGCACAAGTCTATGCATGTCTCAAGATCAACATAACCATTCACTAATCATTCATGACAAGTTTGAAGATCTATTTACAACAGTCACATAGATTTCAAGATTACTTCCACAATGATAAGAGTGCAAAGGAATAAGCTACGCTCATAAATGCACAAAGCCATTAGCACAAAGGTACAAGGCAAAACAAGTTTTGAGACAAAACTCAACAATGTCGATCAAACTTTTTGATTTTCTACTTTTTATGTGATTTTTGGATTTTTGACACAGAAGAAGGTAAAGATTGATCAAAATCAACAAAAATGAACGAAAGTATGCAAAAACAAACAAACAAATTTCAACCAACACAATTAATAAGCAAACACCCAAACAAAGTCACAAAGCATAGGAAGTATTGATGCATGGACATGTTGTAATTCTTATGCATGAGTACCCTTTTTCACCCACATGTCACTTGCGTTTAGGGTGATTTCCTTATAGGATTGGGTACGAGAGTTAGGGCTTTCAAACCTTCGTGTGAAGCTTTCCAAGCAGTTGGTGAAAACACCATTCATCTTCATCACATCCATCATTCCAGGATCACCACTTTGATCTCTTGATGGTTCACCAGCCCAATTTCTCCTGTCATTTCTAAGTCCTCGTGACCTTGGAGCAGTTGCATTATTCATTTCTTTTAGCTTTTGACAATTTGGTCGAGTATGCCCTTGAAGCCCGCAATGATGACACACATAGTTCGATCTAGGACCTCTTTATGATCATGGACGAGACTTGGCTTGAGATTTAGACCTGCCTACAGATTGATTATGGGGGTTGTTCAACATTCGTTGGTTCTCCCTATTCCTCTTCTCCTCTATCTTGGGCTTCTCAGCAGTAGGGCTAACTTCAACTGACTCTTTGGCCTTTATAAACTTCACTTCTTTGGTGATATTGCCAGATGAGCTACTCCCTCCGGTATATCCCAACCTGGATTTATCTGAAAAATGCTTTTGAGATGAAATAACATCATCTAGCTTCTTGGTTGAGACCCTCTCTATCTTGGCATTTGCTTGCACAACCTTTTGCTAAAAAAATCTCACTTTCGTATAGGCTTCTGACAGCTCACCATTCAGTGTTTCTATCTCACATTTGGCCTCCTTATAGCGAATTAGGAGACTTTTATAGTCCTCCTCTGCCTTCTTCATCTTTCTCACAGCTGCCTTGGCCACCCTTGTGTACTCACCCGACATTTCCAAGAGTGAGTTATAATTCTCTTGAAGATTGGCTGTACTTTCATCTTCTTCAGCATCTGATTCTTCAACAACTCCCAATGATTCTTCATCACTATGTTCTCTAAATTCACGTACAAGCAAATTCAACTCGTCTGAAGACTCAACATGGGCAATAGTCATAAAAGCAGAATAATTTCCTTCTTCGTCATAGCTTTCCTCAGAATCTGAGTTGGATGAATCTGAGTCACTCAGTGTCGTGGCATACACCTTGCCTTTCGATTTCAAATAATTCGGACATTCTTTCTTAAAGTGTCCATGCCCGTTGCATTCAAAACAAGTGACAACTTGTGTAGATTGGGATTCTTTCCCATCTTTCTTTTTGAATTCCTTTTTCTCCCTTCTTGAACTTTGGAATTTCCCTTTATCACCAAATTTGCTATTATTCTTGAATTTCAAGAATTTTCGAAAATTTTTCACAAAGTAAGCAACATCTTTGTCAACCACATCCTCATCTGATGAGTCATGGACTTCCAAATTTTCATTAATGGTCTTAAGAGCAAGAGATTTGCTCTTCCGTTGAGTGGGTAGCGACATTTCATAAGTCTGAAGAGAACCAATTAGCTCTTGGACTTTGATGTCATCAAGGTCCTTACTCTCTTCAATCGCTGTTACTTTGGCACGAAAACTTTCCAGCAATGACCGAAGGATCTTCCTTACTATTTTAGAATCCTCTATTTTCTCCCCTAAACCGAGTGGTTAGCATCTGCAGCTTGGTGTCTTTTACTTTCTTCGTGCCTTCATAGGTGGTCTTCAATATCTCTCATGCTTCCTTGGCAACGGTAATGTGAGAAATCCTGTGAAACTCATCTGGAGACACACCATAGAAAATCGCGTTAAGTGCTTTACTGTTAGCATTAGATGCGGCGAGTCCTGCCTTATCCCATGTGGATTTGGCTTCCTTAGGCCTGGTCCAACCTATATCAACAACATCCCAAACTGATTCATCAATGGAACATAAAAATGCTCTCATGCAGACCTTCCAAAAAGCATAATTACTACCATCAAAATATGGAGGTACATTTAGGGATTGAGACCGGTCCATCTCAATATGGGGTCAAGGATCACATTATGGTAATGAAACCAATAAAAGTATACCCGCTCTGATACCAATTGAAAGTTCAATATGTATATAAAACACCCTTGAATGTTTTGACCCCCAATTACAAAATAACCAATTCAAGGTTTATGTCGAACAATAAGAGTGCGGAAAATGAACACAAGCTATAAACGGAATTGGTAAATAATCTAAGCCAATTAAAATCACATCCACAGTAGAAAATAAAAAGCAAAGAATAAGGGAAGAGAGATGCAAATACAAGGACAACACAACGATGTGTTATCGAAGAGGAAACTGAAGCCCTCGGCGTAAAACCTCTCCGCCGCCCTCCAAGCAGTAAGCAATCCACTAGAAAATGTAGTTGAGATACATGAACAGCAATAGACCCTCCAAGCCTAATCTACCCAGTGTACCTAAGCCTTCCAAGCTTCTTACTCCAACGAGGTTGCGCCGAACCTATTTCTTTTCTAGCTTCCTGGATTCCGCTACTTGACCATAGCATCAACCAATGTGAAATTGGTTCCTTCCTAATTACTTCCCAGAACACCAAACAGCCCTCTTACAGTAATGGATATGGTGAGAAAAGGTTTTGGTAAAAGGCCTCTCAAGAATTTAACAATAGAGAGGAAGAGAGTAGAGGAATTTGAAAAGTCTCTTATGTGAAGATTGTGGATGAATCAATCTTGTTTTACTCTAGGGTTTCTCTCTCAAAATTCTTTCTTGAAGCTCTCATTCTTTCGTGGGTATAAGGGGTATTTATACTGGGGTGAGAATGGAATGTGAAAAGTCTGGTTTTTCAAAACGGGGCTGGCTCGCGGCTTGGCCTCGCAGCTTAACTGTGTCGCGAGATAACTGAAAGGCCAGTTGTCCTATTTTGTTCTATAGTGCTCCAGCTAGCATGACGCTTCAACTTCTGGCATGCCTGGCACATGTGCATCTTCTAGCGGCTTGCAATCGCGAGTCACCCGCGAGATCCAGTCGCGAGTCTCTGTTTTTCTTGCACACTCTTGAGCATTTCTTCACACTAACTCACTCACTACCCTTACAAGAATCCCACCTAAATACAGGGTTACTAATTGCTGAAATACAAGTAAATTTGGCACGGAATAAAGCCAACAAGATGGTTGATTAAATTCAAACTTACAATATTTAATGAGACCATCCTAAAAAAATTATCACGCGCAATGCGCGGGTATGCGACTAGTTAGGAATAATAACTTTACAGGTATACGGTCTGTCTCTCTATGCCTTATGGACTTTATCTGGTTGTATGATGTTCTGGCAGAAAGACCTAAAATAAGATTGAAAAAGGAAAATAAATATTAGAAACGGAAATACCCAATGATTTCAATCCTATACTTATTTAATCTCAATGGTTTTGTAAAGATTAGAAACAGAAGCACCCAAACTAAAATCAATACTTTTAGTGATTTTTGTATTCTAAAAAACAGAATTAGAGCAAGTAGCTAAAATTAAGATAACAAACATTTTGATAGAGAACCCAAAAAACCGAAACAAAAACAAATAAAATGTAAACATATTAAAGAAAAAAACTTAATCAAAAGTAATGTTTCATACCCGAATGCCAAAATCTAAAAAATGAGGAAACAATTGTACTAGTTCCGATTCCGACGATTTAGGTGGCAGATATATGGCCTAACAGTGTTGGTGGTCCATAGTTTTTCCTTCATGTGTGCTTGTGGTTCCGGTGACCCAAGTCTGGCGAGGGAACGGACAATTGCCGGCCTTTGATATTTCTTCTCTCTTGGTGCCTACGAACTCTACTTGGTTCCTCTATCTTCGTATCCCTTAATCAAAACCAAATCTGACCCAAAATACCAATCTAAATCATAATTAACACCCAATTGATTCTCAAATAAAAACCAAAAACCCTAAATTTTTAAATTTAAAACAGAACTTTACCATTAACGATTTCGACAGTCGGGTAGTGAGTGGAGGCTTACGGTGATGGCAAAAAATTTGGGTGGATCTTTGTGTGCTTGTGGTTACGATGGTTTGATTGTATAGACGGAGGGTGGTTGGTCTCTGTTTCTATCCTTTTCTCTTTATCCTTGATCGGACTCTCTATCCTTTGATAGAAAACACAAAAACCCAAAAAAAAAAAAAAAACTCAATTAAAGTAACATTTCATACCCAAATCTTAAAAATGGAAAGAAAAAAAATACTGGAGCCGATTTTGACGATCTGGGTGGCAGATGTTTGGCATAAAGGTTTCTTTCTGTGTGCTTGCAGTTTCGGCAGTCTAAGTCTGGAGAGCGACCTAAATTGCAGTAAACATAAATCATAGTTATCACTAGATTTAGGTTTTCACTTACAAAATTTTATTTTAAAAAAAATCAAAAAACAAAGAAAGCAAAAAAAAAAAAAAAAAAAAAAAAAAAAAAAAAAAAAAAAAAAAAAAAAAGAAAACTCACTCTGTAACAGTGCATCGCGGGTTTAGGGAAGCAAGAATTTTGTTGGTCAGAGCCCAACGGCGGTACTGGCCTGAGATGTCTCTAACTTTGCCGCTTTCTCTATTTCTTTCTCCAGGTCTCATCGCCTCTCTATTTCTATCTCTGTATCCATCGTATTTTAACCGGTTAGTATTTTTTATATATATAACGAGTAACTATCAAATTTTAATCAGCTATTTTTTTGTTATTTATAATGAGAGCTTTTAAACGGTGTGTAGATTTCCAACCAACATAATTTATCGCTTTTTAACTTATACGTGGCAAAATTTTAAGGGGCCATTTTTCCTAACGTGTTAGCACCTCCTTAAAGTCTTCTACTATTATATATAGTATTAGATTTCATGGAGGGGTCAAATGATATTATTAGAGTCTTGGGATATAATTTATTAGGTGAAAAACACATTTTGGTCCCTATATTTTCGCACGATTCCTACTTTGGTCCCTAAATTTTATTTTTACCGCTTTTAGTCCCTGTTTAGAAAAACGCCTTCTGTTTTAGTCCTTTCCGTCAGTGCCGTTAGGGCACTGACCTACGTGGCAAACAGAATTATTAAAATAATAGTAAAAAATTTTATTTTGTCATTAAAAAATGCCAAGTCAGCATTTAAATTTTAAAAAATAATTTATTAAATTTAACTAAATAAAAAAAATAAAGAACAGAAATAAAAAATAAAAAATCACATTTATCAAGATTGAAGTGTGTCTTTGAGCAAGAATAATAAGAACACTAACTCAGATTTAAGTACACAAACCCAGAAATTAAAATTCAAAAATTAAAATTTTCAAAATCATCATTTTCTCAACCCAGCAAAATCATCAAATCCTAAAACTCCAAACTACCAAATCAATCCAAAAATACCTCACAACCTATTCAAACAAAAAAATCTCAAACTCAGAAAAACCCATCAACCACCATGTCTGAAGCAAGCCACGAACCCAGGGACAATCACAGTGACCAAACCCAGATCGGAACCACCAACCACCACCACGCTGACCCAAATTGGAACCACAACCCAACAAAAATTAACCCATGAAACCCCCGAATTTAGAACATACACCGTGGCCCACTCACGACAAACACAATCAACAAACCCCCCCCCCCCCAAAATCCAAGACCAGCGATAAAAGCCAAATGCGAAAGAGGGAGAGAAAGAGAACTACCGGCGTCATGTCGCCGCCTTGGACCTGATCTGGTCGGACTGATGCATTCACGATGGGCCGATGGTTTTCAAGTGGATGGGGACCATTGAGGTCCGATCGGGCGCTGGTTCCAAGAGTGTAAGATTTAGAGTGAGAAATAGATCAACGAGGCGCGCCACCGTGCTACGGAGAGCGTCTTGACGAGGCGCGCCACCACGGCGTCGCGCGTGCGCTGTGTCGGCGTCCATATGCTGAACACGAAGGTGTTGGTATTTGAGAGAGAAAGAGAGAGTCATGGATCTGAAAAGAAAGATCTGGAAATGTTGTGTTGTGTTGGAAGAAAAACCAAGACAAATAATGGATCTGGACACCGTGGAAGTGTTGTGTTGTGCTGGTTTTATTTTAATTTTTTGGGTATGTGTTTTGTGTTTGTTTTTATGTTTAATTTCTTGTTCAGGTTTAATTTGATGTTCTTATTTTTTGGGTTTGTGATTTTTGAATTTTAATTTTGTGTTCTTGTGTTCTGGGTTTGTGTACTTAAATCTGGGTTAGTGTTCTTGTTGTTCTTGCTCAAGACACACTTCAATCTTGATAAATGTGATTTTTTATTTTTATTTCTGTTTTTTATTTTTTTTATTTAGTTAAATTTAATAAATTATTTTTTAAAATTTAAATACTGACTTGGCATTTTTTAATGACAAAATAAAATTTTTTATTATTATTTTAATAATTTCGTTTGCCACGTAGGTCAGTGCCCTAACGGCACTGACGGAAAGGACTAAAACAGAAGGCGTTTTTCTAAACAGGGACTAAAAGCGGTAAAAATAAAATTTAGGGACCAAAGTAGGAATCGTGCGAAAATGTAGGGACCAAAATGTGTTTTTCGCCAATTTATTAATAAGGCCTAGAGTGCAATTATATTTACATAGTGGTATTAAATATAATTAATGATAAATTTGAACTTGTCAAGAGTTGACAGAAAAGCCCAAGGCCTATTGGAGCTAGAGTCTTATTTGTTGACTTTGGTCCCATCTCAAGTCACAAACTAAAGCCCAATTGGGTAGGCCCAAAAGGCTAACCCAATTAGACAATCAGTTTTTATTTAATAAGAGTTATTAAATAAAGTAACTACCAAGGTAGTTAGAATGTAAATATGATGAAAAGAAAATAAAACAATTTTTCTCTACAAGGAGAAGAAGAAGGACTTTCTTTTTGAGAATCAACGTATATAAAGACTAATTGAGAGGCCACTCTTCTTGGGCACCATGTGGAATTGAGATGAAGATTAAAGATATTCTCAAGTCCTAGTTTTGAATCTTACAGCATTAAGGTACGCTTTTTATTGTTTGTTCTAAAATTCAAGGTTACATGTTATCTCTCATGAATGAAGTAGATTTGTGATTGTTGCTGATAGGCCAAAAACAAATTGACCCATTGTGATAAATTAATTGATTAATTACCCAAGTATATTAATTAATCAAATTAACATGCAAACGCGTGGTAACACAAACAAATCACCAATTAAACTAAGTATGCAGCGGGAAATAAATTTGACACGGGTGATTTGTTTACAAATGGGGAAAATCACCGAGGCAAAACCCCACCAGGTGAATTTAAGGTCACTACTCTCGAAATTCCACTATTATCATAACAAGTGGTTACAAGTAAAGGAATCCCAGTACCTTATACCAACCTACAGTTGAACCATTATCCTAATACCCAATTGGACTTGTTCTGTAGTGACAATTTCTCTTTTTGATGCACGACTCCCAGTACGTGACTAACCAATTATGCGGATCCCAATACTCGACTTCAATCACCAATTAGAGAAGTTTATTGGCTGTAAAGTTCTTCAGTTCATCCCAACGATGAAGATCAAGAAGATGCTTGGTCACAAAACCCTACGGTGTACAAACACAGCAACTTCTTCACAAGAATGATGAACTAGGGCAAAACTGTGACTCTGATCACAAATTGCTTAAACAAACTTTGCTCAACACTTGTGCAACTTGTGTACTCTTTGACGGCCCTTAAAATTATCCTTTTATTTGTCTAGGGTTGTGAGAAAAGAAAACTCAAATACATAAACATGGATTGGAGTCAAAACAGAACTGAAAATCTGTTTTTCATAAACATCAACAGATACCCTATCTGTCGAGCTGCTATCAAGCCACGGGGTTGAACAGCTCTTTTAAGCTCAATGGATGGCTAGCTGTCGAGCTTTAATGACATGAACTTTTCAGCTTGAATCTTGGATAGACTTGCATGGCTTCAACACTTGATCTTGAAACAAAGTTTCTTGAAGTATTAAACACATCCTAGATTTACCCAAATACAAGTAAAGTGCGTTTTGTCAAAGGATTAGCCAATTACATAAAATAATGACATATGTTCCTAACAAGTGAATCACATATGTCCTAACAGTTGCTTGTATGTTTTGTATGAGATACAAAACCAGATTTTCCAATAGCCTAATGGGTAAACATGGCAGAAATGATAGCCAGCAGGCCCATAGACACAACAAGAGGTAAAAAATAAAGTAAATGGGCGAGGGAAGCACAAGGAAAGAGGTAATAAGCCCAATGGGCTGACATGGCAAGAATGATAGCCAGTAGGCCCATTGACACAACAAGAGGTAAAAAATAAAGTAAAAGGGCCAGGGAAGCCCAAGGAAAGAGGTAATAAGCCTAATGGGTCAACATGGCAAGAATGACAACTAGTAGGCCCATAGGCACAACGAGAAGTAAAAAATAAAGTACATGGGTTGGGGAAGCCCAAGGAAAGAGGTAATAAACCCAGCTTACCAACATGGCAAGAATGGTAGCCAACAGGCCCACAGACATAGCCAGAAAAGAAACAATAGGAGTAGAAGCCCAACGGGTTGGGTGAGCAGGGACTTCTGCCAATGCAACATCCAAGCCCATAGAGAAATAAAAGTAAATGATGCAGGCCCTAGGGCCCACGCCCTTCATATCGTAGAGGATAAGCATGAATGCAAGACATGCAGCAAAAAAAGACATGGCAAGAACGGTAGAAATAGCGTGGGAGCAAAAGAAGACAAACACAAAGGTTAATGGAACTTATACACAAGAGCCGGAGCACCACCAACCTATACCTAGCCAATACAGTAGAGGTGGGCCCATGGTTAAGGGATTAAGAGGGTATGGTTAGGTGGTGGGGGAGAAAATGGGGTCTATTTTGAGATTCCTGTTGAGGTTTATTTTGGGAAAAATGCCTTCCTGGGATGGTATTTTGCCCAGAAGGGGCAAGCAAATGGCTTAGACCACTTGATGCATGTCATACGGGTAGGTAGAGAGAGATCCTCCAATCCTTATCCATTCGGGTAAGATAGAAAGGGGGAAGGGGAGAAACAAAATAAGGTGTTTTATCCAGGAATGAGGAGTGGTGCAGCAAGCACACTCTGGGCAGATGTAGTGGCCAGGCAACGAATGGGTTAGTGGGTAATTATGGAGGGATGCCCACAAACCAAAAACGGTTGGTGAAACCTTAGGGACAAAAGGGAGAAATCTCATAGAATGAAGCAGTATAAAAAGAAGAGAGGTAGCCTTGAGTAGGGGAGGAAGAACCCACAGGAAGGATATGAGGAAAAACAAAGAGTGATAGAAAAAAAAAAAGTGGTAAATAAGAAAAAGAGAAGACACGGCAGAAATAGAGGTATGCATTAATAGACCATCTCTTCTCTTCCTCTAGACACTCCCACCCCCTGAAACTCTATAAATCGAATCCAAAACCATTTAGGCTTTTACCCTAGCACGAGTAACTTCAATGGTAGAAACCCATAACGAGGTTACCCTCCTTGGTGTTTGGTTCCCTTCTTAGAGTTGTTTTTGCTGAATGACTTGACCCAGGATTGGGAGGGTGAACTAACATTATTACGTTTGCCAGGAGTTGTTGCTATTACCTTGCTATGGCTTCTTATAGCTTGTTTGCTTTTTTTTTTTTTTTTTTTTTTGTTGTTGTTATTTGTTCTGCTGCAAGGTTTCATGATGTTAGTTATTCTACTGTGGTTCATTTTCTTATATTTTCTATATCAATTGTTCTGTAGTAGCATCTTTTGTTATATGTGTTGTAGCATTTTTTGTTATGCTTATTGCATAAGCTGTTCTGCTGTAGTATCTTTTGTTATATTTTGTTGTGTCAATCATTATGCTATAGAGTCTTGCTATAACAATCACTTCGTGGTAACAGATATTATTAACCCGCTATACCATTTGTTCTGCTATGGTATTTCTCTACTGTGCCTGTTGTAACAGTTGTTCTGTCATGATGTTGCTTCCTGCGATGCCAGCTTGCTGCATCACTCTCTGTTATGTCTAAACCTTGGGCATGCTTAGTTTGCGTATAAGCTGGCCTACAATATGACCCCATAAGGCCAATCCCGACTCCTTTACCCACTAGTTCACAGGCCTCGGTGGCCAAAACAGATTTTGGCCCATTGACGCTAAAAGACCCCCACAAGGAGAAAATGTTTTCCACATAAATATTTATGTTGTTATATTTGATTGATATTTTGGTTTGGTAATTTTAGTGATAATATTCTTTGGCACCTTTTTTTTTTTTTTTTGAGAAACATATTCTCTGGGGCCTATTAAAACTATAGTGAACTAATCTAGTTTTTGGTTGTTTTAAAATTGAAATGCAAGTCTCTAGCAGTAAATCCATGAATATCAATTCTTCTGCAAACTCACAATCCAACACCCTACGATGCACATATATGGATATGGTACTGATGCAGTACAGGTATAGGTATGGAGATACAATGTTTTTTTTTTTTTTTTTTTTCATCTTTTGAAAAATCTAAAATGTGGTACATCAGGATATGGGAATTAATTAATTAATATTTATTTTTAGGTATATTTAAAGATTTTTGTACATAATTTATGTTTATTTTAAGTTTAAAATAAGTAACAATAACAATAAAATGATTATAATTTATATTGCAGACCCCACATTCTACAACAATATATCATAGACCCATTCTTAGAAATATATATATATATATATATATATAATGATTATAATTTATATTACAGACCCACAACAATGCAAATAGCCAAAGAGAGAGAGAGAGAGAGAGAGGCAAGGCAAAAAGCCAAAAGAGAAAAAAATTTCTGATTCGTGGATTAGGAAATTCCAATTTAGAATGAAGGCAAGTGAGAGGTGAGGGAGAGAGAGTGAGAGTTTGAGAGACTTACCGACAACAAGAAGGAGAAGGATGAGCTCTTGCGATCTGGCTGAGCAAATATCAAATGCAGCAAGGTCAGTTTAGCCTTCAGCCCTTTAGAGTAGAGAACGAGAGTGTAGAAAGGAGAGAGTGAGAGACTGATTGTGTGAAGGTGAAGCTAGATTAGGGATTTTAACCCAGCAGGGCTGATCGATGGTCAATTCTTCACCCCTTTTTTTTCCCTTCTCCCGTATTTGATTGGTACTCACCATATCTCGGACGTGTCCCACACATGTCCGAGCTGTATCGAAATTAAAAAAAAAAAAAAAAAAAAAAAAAAAAAAAAAAAAAAAAAAAATTCCGCCCAATACTCTCTGAGTACTTTTGTATCGGTATCCCACCCGAATTTGTATCAGATACCAATACGATGACATTTTTACCGTATCGGTGCAATGGCATTGCCGAAATAGGAGGGAAAAAAAATAAAAAATTTTCCCTCCTATTTCGGTGATGGTGTTGCCGAAAATCAAAAATTTCTCTCTCCTCCTTTTGTTGAATTTTGGCAATGGTATTGCCGAAATTCACTCTCTTTCCTCAGATTCCTAAATAAGTTGAAACAGTACCTATAACACAAATTAACTTCAAATTTAGCAATATTCAGCCAAAAGACTCCTCAATAAAAGTACAAAACTCATGAATATCATTAATTTCTTTCTTTCTCTCTCTCTCCTACGTGTCTCTTTTCTCTCTCACTTCTACTCTGTCAAGTCTCACTTCTCCTCTCTTTCTCTTAGTAACATGTCTTGCCGAGCCGATCCTCCAATCTTGGGCCTCATTAGAGCCGCAATGTAGTCCGGCAAGGTCATAAGGATGAGTCCGCAGAAGACGGTGGTGATGGTGCTCGTGATTGTTGCCGAGAGATGGCAGTTATTGGCGAAGACCATGTCTGAAAGCAAGGAGGTATAAAAAATGATTGACATGTTTTTGTTGCCATTAAGAAGTCTTTGCTAATTCCTTGTTATTATCTAAAAATTTTTCCTTTAATTTGAGTTCTTCTGCATGGGCTTGGTGATAGTGGTGGTAGTAGTTGATTTTGGATGTGGGTTTCATGAGTTGGTGGCATTGGTGGTTGATTTTGGGTGTGGATTTCATGGGTTGGTGGTTGTGGTGGTGGTTGATTTTAGGTGTTAGTGTTGTGGATAGGTGGTTGTGGTGGTGGTGGTTGATTTTGATCATGAGTTTCATGGATTTGGTGGCTGTCGTGATGGTGGAGAGGTGGAAGAGGAAGGTTTGTGGTGACTGTGCTATGTTTGTGGTTGTGCTATGCTGTGGTGTGTTTGATTTCGGTCAGAGGTGAGTCATGGTGATTGTGCTGTGTTTGTGGTTGTGGTTGACAGGTGGAAGAGGAAGGTTGGTGGTGGCTGGATTGTTTGTTTATTTATTTATTTATTTATTGTTTTTTTGTTTTTTTGTTTTGTTTTTTTTTTTTTGTTTTTCCTTCTGCTGCCGTGGTTTGTGGCTATGATTGGTGGGGCAATGGTGGAGGTTTTGGAGGTGGCTGTTGCTGTTGTGTTGTGATGGTTTTTATGGTGGTTGTTTATCATTATTTTGATGAGTAATATATTATTTTAAATGAGTTGCTAAAAATATAAAATCTTTGCTGTTGGGTGTAACATAAAGTGAGTTGTTAAAATAGATAAAACAGTGCTTTAAGTTGTTAAAAGCTAAATTTTATAGATTCTTTATTGTGAATGCTCTTACAGGTTATAATGCAAAGTGATATTTTTTTCATGACTTAGATATTTGTCTCTTCCTTCAAGTTTTTCATTTTTTTTTTTTTTAGTTTCTCAAAAAAAAAAAAAAAAGGTTTTTCATTTTTTTCTTTTTAAGGCATATTTTGTTATTTGTTTTTCCATCTTATCTGTAGTCTCTAATTAAGTGAGATCTATTTGCAGGAATCATGGAATGGAAGGATTTCGAAAGACTTACGGAAGTTGAGTTATTTTTAATAATTTTTTTTTTTTGATTTACTAAAATGTTAAATTGAAAAGTTTATAAAAATTTGTTTATGTTTTTTAATTATATTGTGCTTTAAATAATTAAATCAGTCTTATTTCATATAAAAAAAAAAAAAAAAAATCATTCAAACCAAGAAGTGGGGGTTTGGTAAGTTTGCTACATTGCATGATTCCTTAACTAATTAGAGACTAATTGCTTCGATCATAGCAAAGAGAGTTGAGCTGATAAAAATGCTTTCTACTAACTGCCCACAAATAATAATACGCATGCAACTCGGGTTGATACTTGGTACTTTGGTAGCTCATTAATTACGGTTCTTTACCCCTCCAGATAAATTTTGTATTTATAAAGCCCAACCACCGAACCTCAAGGCACACAGCTATGAAGCTTTTGTTGCATTAGTTAAACCATATGTTTTTTGTTGAATTATCTCTAGGTGTGTAGACACCACATTTTGTACCTGTTAATAAATTTTAGTCCCTGACCCCAATGATGACCTTAACATATGTCAACAAAGGGCAATTAAAGAGTTCACAATAGTTTGGAAGTAATCACAACTTAAAAGTGCTCAAATCACTTTGAAATCAATACTGAAAAATGACCTTTGCTTACTTTTTTGATCATAAATTTTGATCCACAAAGAATTTTTATTTAAAATTTATTTCATTGAAAAGTATACATCCTGGGATTCAATTTGAATACAAATTTTGCCTAATTTGGACTTATATTGAGTAAGTTATGACCGTTGGAAGTTGGGCCAACTGGGCAGTCCGATTTTCTAGGTTTTAAAACTTTTTTTTAAGGGCCCAAAACATCATGCTTTGATGTGGGCCGGCTTATAGACCCTTGAAACATACAAATACAATTAAAAAACCCCAAAAACCATAATTTTAATTTATAAATACTCATCTTATGCCTTCAATCAAAACTCTAGCTAGCGAGAGTTATTTTTTAGCCTCCATCTTCTCTAAAACCCTAATCCTCTTTTTTAAAACTCACACAGAGCACCTAAGCATGTTTTTTACAAATTAAAAACCTCTCTTTAGTTATTTCTAAGGCAGAAAGTTTGTTCTCCAAATTGTTTTCAAAACCTTTTTCAATTAAAGTTTGTTCTTGAGTTGTGATTACCTAAACTATTGTGTTCTTATGATTATTCTTGTCATCAATCTAATCTTTGTGTTATAGGCATTGAGGGGCCAATTAAATATCAACCAAATTGTGCTCTATAAGCAAGGTGAGTCTCTCTTCATGGTTTTTCCTTGATTAGGGTTTTTATAACTTGTGTTTTTGTTGTTCTTAATTGATTTATATGTTATATATTCATAGAAATATGTTTTGCTTTGTTTAATTTTGTTTTGTTTTGTCTCATCATGTTTTGATTGAAGAGTTGAATGATTGGATATTTTGATGAACATGTTTTGTTGCAAAATAACTACTGTATACAGACTTGCTGACTCAAAAAAATAAAAAAATAAAATATTATTATTAATTGGATAAGTGGGCCCAGTCCACACATGCCTAAAACCCAACCCAATATCCAATCCAAAACTTATATTCTCTATCATTTCCTATGTGGGATTTAAGGATTCTCACAACTTCAAATTATGTTCAAGTGGACACATTAGGAGTCAATTTATTATTCACTTCATAATATTTTTCTAACAATCCCTCACATGAATGGAAATTGATCAAACATAATGCAAATGATAATGCAGATATAGAGAGAGTAGAAGAAAAAAAAAAAAAACTGTATCGAGAGAAGTAATTTTTGGTTTTGAACTTTCCTTTGTAAAAGACAGTCGGATATACTGGCTAACCAATGAACATGATGTCTTGAACTGTTTAGTGATTTGTGTATACCAAGACAATAGAATTCATATAGTTCCTTTTCGAACATATTCCGTTCTTATAGTTGTGTTCATTTCGGCCCTGAACATATCCTAGTAAATTCATGAAGTACTTTAGAGAATTCGGCCTTAAAAACTCTCATGGAAGCGGCCCACTTCACACTCATATAGGTGACTTTTATTAAGAGTATCCTGCTATACTCACTTGGATTTACAAGATATAAGAATTATTAAAAGCAAAGCTTACCCTGAACATCACTTACAAGCATTAGTATTTAATCATATGAATGGGTGGGAGATGTTATCTCCATAGTGATAAAACCTAATCTCCACAATTTTGTTGTCCCTTTGAAAACCTAGATCTTGGGATCTCCAGTCAACTAGGTGGGGTTATCGTCATGGAAACTTTAGGTCATAGGCTTTAACCCCATTCCCCTCGATGAACAGTTTACTTGCTCTCCACTCAAACAATTGATTACGGATCCGTTTTATAATCTGGAATATTCAATTTGAGAGCAACTATATCATGGTATTATGTCTCCAACAAATATGTCGAGACCTACCATAACTCTTTGCCCTACCAAAATATACAAATAGGAGGCACAAGTATCCAACAATGCAAGTTTGTTTAGGTTTATAAAGACTTCCCAAAAACACATATGCTCTTCGCATAAGGTGTTCTCATTAGATTGCCGTCATATCTCTCATGTGTTGAGACAAGACAAGTCCATCAAATGTATTAGAAAATTTTATTTCTAGTATCACATCTACAACACCTACATCTTTCGAGTTGAACCTAATGGTCAACATCATCTCAATAGCTTTTATTATTGCTACATACACGAGCATATCTCACAACGACATAGTCTCTTGTGATATATTTCACATCACAAACTAGTCGCATTAAACCTAAACTCATTTGACATTATCTCATTGTCAAATTTCTCATGTCATTGCATTGAAACTTGTTTCAATCTATACAAAGATTTAACAAGCTTACACACTTTGTTTCTTTGTACAGGAATCATGAACCCCTTTGGTTTATTGTGTATCAAGAAAACTCACATCTTCCTTTTGTTTGTAGCCTTCTACAACAAGTCTCGCCTTGTAATAATCAATAATTCCATCAACTCTCAAATTCCTAGGTGGTAGATCTACCAACTACTATGCATAGATTTCTAAGATGGATTTATTGCACTATTGACAATCTCTTTTCCAAGAAGGCACTTTAGGATATTGCTTATTTGAAGCTTTAAGTTCACCTTCTAACATATAAATTAGAAAATCTGGATCAAATGAATATGACGTTTGTCCTTTTACTACGCTTAGGCTCAGCCTCTCTTCCATCAACTCTTGATCATGAGAGATACTATATGTAGACTCATAATTTCTTTTAAGAAAGTTTAGCACTTGAAATATATTCTAATTAATTTTCATGCATATAAGAATAATAGATTTATAAATTAGAAAGCACTATACACTACTGTTATGACCATAACCAATGAAAACACAATCAATGGTTCTTTATCATTTAGGAATAGGAACCACTACCTTCATCAAACACCCCCACATTTAAAGAATTTATAGAAAGACGATCACTCTTTCCATAATTCACAAGGTGTCTTGGTGGTTTTCTTTTAAAGCATCTCAATGAAAAAATAAATAGTAGAAATAATAGCTTCCCTCCACAAGTTATATGGCAGTCAAAAACTTATTGCATTCATTGAGTTATTTCTCAACTTCATTCTTATAATGAATGAAACTCTAATATCTCATCCTTGCTTACTTATAAGCACTCATAACAGACTCTTGTGCATTCCACATTTTAGACAACTCAAGTATATCAACTAAGGCATGTAACATATATTTCATCCAAAGAAATATTACAAAACATATATTGGGATTAAACACATTAATATCCAATCAAGTTCACACATGCCCAAAATATGTATACATGCACGTTTAAATAAGGCTATACATACTCAAAACAAATTAAAAGGCTATACATAACAATCATGTATTATTCATATCAATACATAAATAATATCTTTGGCCTAAAGGTGATCATTACACTCTTTAACTAAGAGTGAAACCCCCATAATTACAGCCCCATTAGTGTGCAATTAGTCTCACTCTTTTCAAGTTTGACATTATCAAATATTGGACTTATATCCTCACTTTTGAAATTATCACAAATAGCTCTTATAATGCTATTTTAATTATTGTTGAGGCTCATTTTTGGCAAGCCTAGTAAGAGAAAAGGCCCAGCAACATGGGCAAACCAAAGTTAGCAAGCAAGAAAAAGCCATTGAGCCCAAGTGGTAGGAATGAATGGCTCACGAGCTCATAAAGTGGGTCTTGAAGAAGCAAACGGGCCTAAAGGGGCCCGGAAAGAGAGAGGAAGCAAACCCATGGGTAGTATGTAGAAAAGCGAGGATGGGCCACAGCAGGCCCAAAGTAATGCAAGCAAAGAAAGTAAGGAGCTAATGGAAGACCCATCAGCCCCAAGGATGAAGTATAAAGTAATTGGGTTAGGGAAGCCCAAAGAGAGTTAGTAAAGGCCCATGGGAAAGCAGGATTGGAAAAGGGCTAAGGAAGCCCAAGGAAAGCAAATGGGCCAAGGATGCCCAAAAGGGAAATGGGACATAGAAGCCCGCAAACAGTGTAAGAAAAGGCCCAGTGAACACACTGAGTCACTGGGAGGGAAATAAATAGCAGGCCCAATGAGGCCCAGCAGGATTGAGTAAAACAATATTACAGTAGGAATAGCAGAGCGGTACGACAAGAGCATGGGAACAAGGCCACGGAGTGAACACAAAATAGGTCAGGGGAAGAAAGGCCCATGATCCAACAAGGCCCAATCCCCAAAAGAAGCAAGTCATTAAGAATGGCAGATCGGAAAAAAACCCACGCCATAAGAAGCCAAAAGTGCACGGTAGAACGTACAGAACAATCTCCAGAACACGACAAGTGCATGAGCAGCGGGTGAAGAAGGTGAAGCAAGCGCGAGACCCAGACACCACCAGCCTGTACCCGGCCAATATAGGAAGTGGTGGGTCATAGGTCAGAGGGCATGGTCTGACGGTGGGGAAAGGGAAAAAACATATTCTGGGGTTCTTGCTTAGGCTCTTTTGGGGGAAATGTCCTGCTGGGATAACATGCCACTCAAAAGAAGTAAGGATGAGTTGGAACCACCAGGTACATGCCATGAGGGATAAAGAGAGAAAGCACACACACTGTAATGGGTAGAAAAAGCCACAGCAAGCAAACAAACAAAATAGCCTTCTTTGTCTAGCAGAGGGGAACGGCACAGCCAACACAGGTAAGTGGTGGTGGTTGAACCACTAACGACCAGTAAGTGGTCGGCAAGGACACCAACACCAGTCAAAGGCAGTTAAGGGCTAAAACAGTAAATACCAGTCACGGTAGGCTCTATAAAGGATCCCTTGCTGTGCATTGAGAGGGGGGATTGGAAAAATCACAGTAATAGGAATTTCCAGAGAAAAACACAACCCAGAAGTAAGCATTGAGAAGGAAAGGAAGTAAAACAAAAGAAAAAGAAAACTAAGAAGTAGAAAGAAGAGGAAAAGAAAAACAGAGAGTTTAGAACGGCAGACATGCACCAATAGGTTGACTTCCTCTCTTCCTCAATAGCCTTGCTCTCTATAAAAGGCAAAAGATCTGGATTTGGGCATGGACCATTTAGGCCTGTTCTCTCAAAGTAATTAATTTCTTCTCTGAGATTACTCACGTTGAGGGAACTGCTTTTCCTTCTTGGCTTCAATCCCGTGTATTACTTGGCGTGACAGACTAACGCTTTGATTTTGCTAACTCTTTTTATTCTTCACTTAGCTTATTTTGTGTACAAAGAACCTTTTGCTGCTCACTTTTATTTATTGTGGATAAAGGTAGTGATTGTGTTTCTTATATCATCTTTATTATATCCGCCTGCCATAACTTACTCATAGTGGTTCTGCCTGCCATGTGTCTGTGATTAAACTCTGGCGAACGGGGCATAGTTTGTGCACAAGCTGGACCAAAGTGAGTTACAATTGGACTGGTCCCTACTTCCTTACTCAGAACATTTGGGCCAAATACTGTAGGAGGCAGCCTAGCCCAACTTTGCAAAAAAGGCCCACTACAATTATCAATTAGAGGATCACTTGATGAATTAGAAAGGGCTAAACCAAAAACTAAAAAATGGTAGCCACGCCCAAAATTTAGTGCAATTAAATGGATTCAAAAAATTTGTCTCCAATGAAATTCCCATTTTCCTTTATTCATCAACCCATACTCCACCCATACCCCATTGCACGTAAAGGATAAAAAAATCCTATTGACATAAAGGCCGACTATATAATGGAAAAAAAAAAATTTCACGCGCCAAACTCTGAAAATACACAGCAATTACATATTTCTGTATTCCCAAATACAAAGCTAACATATTAACAAATGATATCACCATATATATACATATATATTACTCATAAATTACATTCCAAGAACCAATGCCATTACAATCTTGCACAGAAATCAATGGTCAAACGTTAACTCGATTACCATGACTATCAAAGTTGATACACTAGTATATAAGTGCAATCCAAATCACATATATCAAATTGTTAATACGTATTCAACCATAAAGATACACAGCCCTTGCAATTAGTAAATATATCAAACGATTATATCATTAATAAAACCAACGCATGATATATACTCTGATAGTCAAGTAAAACACAGTTTAATAAGTGCCAATCCTCAAAACTGAATTGATACCTTTTACACGGCGATGAAAGATTATCAAAATCTCTAAAGATTACTCGGCAATTGAATTGCAAAGATTTCGTAAACACAGGTATACAAAAATATTCGCAAAGTTACCTAACCATCCGTAACTATAAGAACTTAAACGGATAATTCTTAAACACAATCACCGTAACAAATCCTTTTACATAATTCACAAAAAGTAAATTACGAAGTCGAGAAAATTTGTTTTAAGATTGTTGGATATATTTCAACAATTTACTTTTTTAATTAAACAAAAAGGAACAACATACAAATCAAATGCGTGAAAGTTGAATGGTTCAGATTAAGTCTTGTGTTTGACACAATCTCTTTAAAGCAGATTTTGTCCCTCACACAATTTGTGGTACTTTGAGACTCATAGACGTTTGTCTTCCAAGATAAAATGATCTACAACCCGAAGAAGAAGCACATAAGGTCCGTGCTCTGCGAACTACTCTGTCTCTTTCTCTCTCTTTGACTCAAAATGATTGCACAAAAAAATTTCTCTTTGGAAGAGTTTCTTTGAAGTTGTTTTTCATGAATGAGGAACTATGAAAAAATATAAGTTACTGAACAGACACACTGTTTCAGAAATAATTGCTGTATACAGACTTACTGACTTAAAAAATAAAAAAATAAAAAATTATTATTAATTGGATAAATGGACTCAGTCCAAACATGCCTAAAGTCCAATCCAATATCTAACCCAAAACTCATATTCTCTATCATTTCTTATGTGGGACTTAAGAATACTCACCACTTCAAATCATGTTCAAGTGGACATATTAGGAATCAATTTCTTATTCACTCCATAATATTTTTCTAATATGAAGCATTTCTAACTAATCAAGCTTCGCAGTTGTGGCAGAACCCAAATAGCCTATGGGCAAAATTTTCTTAAATATAAACACTTCAACAATAGCACTTTCCTTTAAATTGTTTCCCGTAATGGATCTCATTCTTGGAAAGCTCTTATAAGAAGGCGAGACCTTGTTTCCAAAGGCCTTCAATGGATTGTAGGAAATGGCCAAGATATAAAATTCTGTACTGTTCATTGGATACCACTGGGACCAATTCGATCCCTCCTCCACAAACCCCTTCTTCCACATGAATTTGATAATACTATATCCACCTTTATCACCCAAAATCACCAATGGGATTTGACTCAATTAAGTATGCAATTACCTAGAGATATCATCCAATTCATTCTCTGTCACTAGTCAACTCATCTTGTGATGAGCAAATTTGGAATCATCACTCTGGAACTTGCTCAGTAAAATTAATAAGCTTACTCCCTCTCTCAAATCTTCCATTCCAATGGTCATATTGATTGAGCTGAAACTTGGACATGGATATGGAAAATTCAGCTTCCCCTAAGATCAAAATTTTTCTTTGGAAATGTGTACATAATAGAATCTCAACTCGCTCCATAATTTTCTCACGCTCAATCATGCTTGCGCTGCAATAATCCTAAAAGTCCAATTCATACCCTCTGTGTCTGCTTCTTTAATTTACTCATCATATCTAGCTTTCTTTCCCTCAACACCCCCACATTCACAATTTGTTTTTCTCTTCTAATCCACTCCCGTAGGGTACAATTTTTGCATTCACCAGTTGGTCCATTTGGTTAAGCCGAAACTCCCTAGTTTTTAACGCTCAAAACATACCTCCACACATCCTAAGAAAAACCTCTGTCACAAGCCACTGAATTCTTTTTCTTGAGTTCTATCCCATCATCATCTATCCACTCATCTACGCGCATACACATATCCTAGACACCTGCACAGAGTCCTTTTATGACCTTTAACACAAATGGGAGCTCTAAGGGAAACCTAGGGAACTTCGGAGCAGGTGACAGAGTCAGAAGCTACTATGGTGATTGGTTATGGGGTTTTTCTTTAAATTTACGAAACATCAACAACACAGAAGCTGGGCTTTGGGCAATTCGTGAAGGATTGATACAAGCATGGAATCGTGGTTACCGATAAGTTTCCCAACAAAATGATTCTCTTTTAGCTACTAAATGGATTAACAACTCGCACATGGACTAACCTCATAAGTATACTAACTTAATTTTGGACCACAAGTTGCTCCTAACCAGGCAATGGGAGGCCCAAATTGATCACATTTGGAGAGAAGCCAACAGCTGTGATGAGTTGTAGGCAAAATGGGGAGCTTCTTAGAGGGAGAGAGAAATATTATATGACACATGCCCCACATTTTGGTTGTAATGTTTGTATTGGGACTCAATGGGATGGGACCAAGGGGTTTTGTTTTATCTCATGATGTGTATTGCAAATAAAGTTTTGTATATCGCTGGTGTTAGTCGCAGTGTGTAGTTGGCTTAGTCTTTGTTGTGTGTCTGTACTCTACTATTGTAGTTTAAGTCTGTTCTAGTATGTCTGTTCACAGGGGTCTATTTACTCTTGTATATTTTGTTGTTTGGTTATGTTGTACTTTACATCTGTGTTTATTTCAATAAATATCCCTCTTTTATGCCAAAAAAAAAAAAAAAAAAAAAAGAAAAGAAGAAGGAAAATTGACATGGACTCCTAGTTTTCAAACTGAATTGTTCAAAGAATTGACAAAGGGAGAGGTTTAAGGTTTTTAAGACCGGACTAGAGTTCGACCGAGGTCAAACCACGATGATGTTATAATTACTTTCGTAATTAATTAAAACTTAAATATAGATACCAACACAGCAAACTCAAATCCAAATCCACCAACACCCACTAAACAGCCAAGCCAAACCCAACAATCCCTAGATCAGCAACCAAAATCGAAAAAATGAGGAGTGGGAAAGAGAGAGAGGACAAACTCTGAGAGAGAGAGAGGGAGGGATGAACGGGTGAGAGTGAGAAAAAAAAAATAGAATGAGAAATAGGGTGTTGAATAGGGGATTGGATGTAGTTGTTTTGAAAAAATGGTTAGCTAAAATTGGGAAAGTAGGTTCTTATTTTAAGATAGTGGGAAAAAATGGGTAATCTACTTTCAATGCTCTTAAAGACTTACTATGTGTTTGCAAGGAAACAAAAAAACTAGGACTATAACTAAAGTCACAATTTTTGCTGCAACTTACTCACGTGATGAGTAGTGAGTGGTGAAAAGTAGTGGGTCCACAACTTCACCACTCATAACTCACCATGTTGACAAGTTATAGGAAAGTTGTGTTTTTAGTTGTGGTTCTAGCATCATTGGCTTGTGAGGTCTAAGAAAATATTTAATCCTAAATGAATTTGTTCTTTGGTATGTATTCCATTTTAGGTTGGAAATCAAATTCACCTTTTGTTCGTTTGATAATGATTGAGTGTGTGTGTATATATATATATAATATCGAAGAATTTATACATTTGATGGAAGATGTGGTTAGGAACTCAGGAGAGACATTTTAGTTATTTCTAAATTCTTTTTTTCATTTTTGTAACTGAGAGCCTGAGACTATTGATGCTCACCAAGATGTACAAGCCATAATCTAGAGTTTGAGTTCGAGTCCGAGTTGGAACTCGCCACCTCATATATATACTATCAAGCCCACTTCTCAAATAAAAAAATAAAAAAATCAAGGTCCACTCCAAGTTAAAGGACGATTTGGGCCAGTTTTCTCTGCACCTCAGGCCCACAGTTATGACCCAAAATGTTGGCCCAAAAGATTTTAAGTCTTACTATATATATTTGATTGGGGCTGTGGCTCTAATTTTGCTAATCGATACAATTTGATCTTAAGCTCTACCCAAAAAAAAACACGAAGTCGCTGATCCAAATTTTCAAATAAAAAATCCTAAGTTGTTTCACGAACGATGACCAGAAGAAGAAGACGACGCTTCAGAAGGTTTATTATTATTTTTTTTTTTTGAGGAACTATTATTATTATTTAATTTTATTGATATTTATTTAGGAATGGCAATGGGCCGAGTTTTTTCATACCCGGACTCGACCCGCAGGTCTGCCTCGGAAACCTAGACCCAACCCATTTATTAAACAGATTTTTTTCTTAACCTCAAACCCGGCCCGTCGAGCACCCCCAGGCCTCGCTAGCCATGCCACGATTTGGGCCCAAACCGTGGCCCAATCCAAAAAAAAATAAAAAAATTGCCTAAAGCCTATACCGTGGCCCAATAATTAAAAAAAAAAAAAAAGTTTGCCCAAATTCATTATTTTTAAAAAGGTGTTTGCCAGATTCTTTATTTTTGAGAATGTGTTTGCCCAAATTCAAGGCTTAAATTTGGGCAAAAATAATTTTTTATTTTTATTTTTATATACTAGCAGGAGTATACTTAGGTAGAGAAAATCAAAGAAATCAAAGAATGAAATACCCACATACAAAAATTGTTGAAGAATAATAAAGATTTGAGGATTGGCAGAGAAAATCAAAGAATGAAATTGAAAAAAAAAAAAAAAAAAAGAACCACCAGGAAATCATGGATCAACAATGACCAAAGATTTATGATTTTCCCTTTCAAAGTCACAAAAACAAACAAATCCTAACACAAACACAAACAAAAAAAATTTCAAATTTATAATTTTCCCATTCAAAATCACAAACACAAACACAAACACAAATCCTAACACGATCACAAACAACTCACATGATTGAGACGAGATGAACTCAAAAAAAAAAGAAAAAAAAAAAGAAAAGAAAAGAAAAAAAGATAGAGAATGAGGTGGTCCGGTAGAGACACATGGAGGAAGCGAGGTGGCTGGAGGTGCAAGTGATGGCCGGCGGTGACAGATTGGAGGTTGGGGGTGAATGAGAGGGAGTGACCGAGTGAGAGTGGGAGAGGAGAAAGAGAGTAGTAGCTGAGTGAGTGAAATGGGAATATGGGGTTAGGTTTTTTTTTTATTTTTTATTTTTTTTAACTTATATATATAAATGGGTCGTGTTCGGGTATGGGTTTGGGCCGGGTTTTTGCAAAAACCCGACCTAACCCGGACCCGCTTCGGGTTTTTTTTTTTTACCCATACCTGACCCTATAATTTATTGGGCCGGGTAAAATCCGACCCATTAGGGTCGGGCTAGGCCGGGTATCTGCGAGTCGAATATAAATTTCCATCCCTATATTTATCCTTTGACCATGGACCTAGTTTGATGCACATGAAATTGACTGTTCCTATGTTTTATGAGTTATAGGTTCTGATAGATCCACTTGGGGGAGGGGGGGGGGGTGTTCATGTTTAGCTTTGGGTCATGACTCTTTGACTCTTCGACTCTTCTCTCTGGTTGCCCCCTTCAATTCTTTATCAACAGTTCAATACTTTTTTTATTATACCTTTGGAAATAACTATTAAGCAATGATGCTATTTTTTTCACAAACAATTATATACTCATTATTTTCCTGTATTAGACTATATAAATAGGGTTTTACTAACGTACAGGTAAAAGGCCCGTGCGTTGCACAGTTTTATTCATAAATTAAAAAAAATAATAAATAAATTGCAATGAACTAAGAATGGCTGGCTTGATCCTCGCTACCTTGATCTTGCTTAGCTAGTACAATCATTACTTTGTTGGTCCTATGTCCATCATGTAGCCAAAGGTATATTACAACATCCACTAATGCACAAGCATAAAATGAATGATATATTTGGAATAGTGACTTATGGCTATTTACATTGGGGGAAATTATTGTGTACTCCCGAAGTATTATAAATGCGTATTTCCTCCTCTTACATAAATGGTGGGTCTCACTAATTAAATTCATGGTGGGACCCACCATTCATGTGAAAGGGGGAGTACGCATTTATGGTACTCTAGAAGTACCTAATAATTTTCCTTACGTTGGAAGCTATAAATTGCAAAACTTTTCATACACCACGTAATTTTGTCACTATTTTTTTTTGAATAAAGAGAGAATAAAACCATTTGTTCAACCCATAAGGCTAAGAGAGAGAATAAAGAGGAGGATGAAGATAACATAAAAATCCATTGAACCTTTCACAATCTTAACCTCCTCTTTTGTGAACTTGGGTAATCTATCCCCAACAATTTCTTACATTGTTTTTGGATACTCAAAATATACAATGGGGTAAATGTTTATATGAAGTAAAATCTTTATAACCAAGCTCTTTGTTTATACTTTATATGAAAAAAAATTCTTAGCAGAAACTTGAATTCTATTTTATTCACTTATTTCCATTTACTTGCAAATTATTATTTAAAAAAAGAAAGAAAAATGTCAATAGTTTTCTATTCTATTTTTGGATGGTTATACTTATACCATCTATTTATTTATGGATTTAAAAAAAAAAAAAATCTGCATAGTATATATTTGAAAATTAGTTTCATATCCAACCTACTGTAAAGGAAAAATGAGTTTTATCTAATAACTTTCCAATGATAATATACCAGGAAGGCCAAAAGTTTTGATCAAATACACCAAACATGAGGAGATAAATGTAGGTCTTAAGGATTTTTACCATCCAACATGGAAGTCTCTTGCAGTCTTGCTCTTTGAGTTTGAGTTGCTAACTTTTGATTTGGTAAGAGGTTTGTACCAAATGAAATTCAAGAGAATTTCAGTCCTCCTGGCAATCATCCTGTTGAAAGAACAATGCTAATCTTACTTTGATGCTTAGTATATCTCTGCACTGCAAATTCAAATGAAAAAACCTTGAATTCAATAATAAAAATATCCAAAAAAAAATAATGGAAAGAATATTTAGGTGAAAACCTCAATTAAATAATTAAGAAAAATCTAAATTACTAAACATTAAAAATTTGAAGTAGAGAGACTCACCATCACATGAGAATTGAATTATTCGTATAAATTAGATCAAAGTGAAGAAAATTAGCTTAAACAAAAGGCAATAAATACACAACACCTAATCAATTTGATGAGAAAAAAAAAAAAAGAAAGAAGACAAATACATACCTGCAAAATGTATAATCTAAGAAGTTAGATGGTGAAGAAGATGGATTTCTAACCAATTAGGAATAAAATTGTCATAATTAATGTCAAAAAAGAAGAAGAAAGGAGCAAAACCTAAAAATTGCATAACGTAGAATGCTTAATACAATATATAGCTAGATGGTTTATCATTTACGTTCTGTCTTAAGAAAGACTCTACACCTTAAATCCATCACTCTTCCATGTTGCATTCAACTACTTTAAGGATATGTTCATTATCCAATTTGATAGGCCAAAAATGTATTAACCCCTTGTGATAAATTAACCAATTAATTAGCCAAGTTAATTAATTAATTCAATTAACATGCAATATGCGTGGCAGCACAAAAAAATCACCAACTAAGTTAATATGTAGCGGAAAATAAAGTTGACATGGTGATTTGTTTACGAATGGGGAAAACCTCCAAGACAAAACCACATGGGGTGATTTTAAGGTCACTACTCGCGAGAATCCACTATTATCACAACAATCGGTTACAAGTAAATGATTCTCAGTACCTTATATCAACCTACAGTTGAACCCTTACCTTAATACCCAATTGGACTTGTTCTGTAGTGATAATCTCTCCTTTCAATGCACGACTCCCAGTACATGACTAACCAATCGATGTGCGTATCCAAGTACATGACTAACCACCAACTTGAGAAGGATGTTGGCTGCAAAGTTCTTCATTTCATCAACATGATGAAGATCACAAAACTCCTTGGTTACAAAACCCTACAACATACAAACGTAGCAGCTTCTCCAAGAGAGAGATGAACTAGGGCATTAAGTTTTGCATTAAGTTGCATCCACTTTCATTAGCTGTGATGGCCCTTAAAATAATCCTTATAAATGTTTAGGGTTGTGAGAAAAAAAAGCCTAAACAAATATACATGGATAGGTGTGAAATCAGATTTGAAAAACTGATTTTTGTAAATCTTGATAGATAGGTTATCTATCAAGCAGCTATCGAGCATCGAGCTAAACAAGTCTTTTAAACCTCGATAGATGCTATTTGTTGAGCTTTAAAATCCAGCACTTCTTCACTTGCTTCTTCAACAAATTTGCATGGCTTTAACACTTGAACTTGAACTCTTGTTCCTTGAAGTATTAAACACATCCTAGATCTACCCAATTACAAGTAAAGTGCATTTTGTCAAAGGATTAGCCAATTTTGAAGTAACATATGTTCCTAACATGATTCACATATGTTCTAACACAATTAATTAGATTACAATCAAAGTTAAACTGTGCACTATGGTAATTGATGAGTCAAAAAGAACGCGGGATCGTCATTCCCATTAAATGACAATCCAAGTGAGCAATACACATTTATTGCACACATTGATGATGAAACGTAACGGACGAAGCAACAGTAACAAGTGAACTATGCACTTCAGAGCTCCCATTGATGACATACTCGTTGCCTATAAATGCTTAGATTCATTACCCATTAAGATAGGAAACAACTATAAAAGACAAGAACAACATAATCCAAAGGTACACACAAATACTCATCCAAAAATCACTCCAAGTCTTTTTCTCTCTGAAAAATTTTCTCCCTTTCTGACTTAAGCATCAGAGTGTTTTTGGCAAACACCACACCGGTGTATTACACTTTTTTCCCAAGCTTTCTTGTAGGTTCTCACCGGAGGCATGACCAACCACAAGATCATCCATCTAGTGAGATGAGGTCCTCAACTTGGTGATTTTTCGCATCATCAATAATTAAAAAAATAAGAAGAATTAGATTATACTAAGTCTACATTGCTGCAATTCAAGATGCATTAGACCTCTTTTTTTAGTGTAGTATAGGTTACTGCAATTTAAGATGCATTAGACTTTTTTTTTTTTAAGATGCATTAGACTTTTTTTTATATTAATGTTTTCTTTTTATGTGTAGTCTAGTAATTAAAAAATAAGAAAGTCGCTGCCTTTTTTATAATACACTACACGTGAAAAAAGAAAAAGAAAAAGAAAGGATTACATGGATTAGATGAAGAATTTGGATTATAATCAAATTAGGTTTTTTTTATCAACTTAGAAATTACAAGAGAAGAAAAATTATATATATATTTTTAAAATCTAAAAATATAAAAAAAAAATTGCAATATGGTGAAGCCACTTGGCGTAACCACGGCATCTAAACCTAACTTTTATTATATATGATATGATGTTCTAAGGGTATACATTAATAAACCATTTTAGGAAATTTTTTATAGAAAAAAAAAATGATCAACTATTTTGTTAGCCTTTTTCAATTCCCCTAAGGGCATACATTAACAAGACACATAAATATAATAGAATTTTAACTAAATGGTAGTATGATTGAGAAGACTTATCCCAACCACAACATCGAACATGATGCCTGTAAATAGCCATCCTATTAAGAATGTATCATGCAGTACAATGTGTGTGTGTGTATATATATATATATATAGGCTCTTATTTATTTTCCTATTATTATATTAGTGGGCACACAATACATATGCATAGAGCATTCATATCAAAACTTCTAAAAAAATTTAACTTTTAACGACTCAAAAAGTCACTTTATCTATTTTAATATCTTACTTTACAATACACCAAACTTCAAAAGTTCTTTTTTAACATAAAACACATTAAAATAATATTAAAAATACAATAAAATAATATATCTCCAACAAGCCACATCCAGTTTTCATAAATAAATAATAATAAAAAGCCACATCCAACCACGGTTAGCCACCACCATAGCCATGGTAAGCCACAACAACCACTGCTACAGCCACGGAAACCACCATCATAGCCACCAAAACCATCTCATAGCCATAGTCACTGTCACCACCACCCACAACTGCAAACCCCAACCACCATAATCCCTACAAATTACAACCCACCACACCCAAAGCAAAATAACCACCAAAAACTACCATCACCACTACCTATAATTCCTACACCCAAAACAAAATAACCACCCAAACCCACTATCATTGCCACCCATAACCCCTACAAATTGGAACCCCCACTACCCAACCCACTTCACAACATCAATCCAACCCATTGCAACCCCCACAAATCAAAAACCCACATCAGAATCACCGATCCAACCTAACCACAGCTTCACCAAAACCTAGCCACATCGAAGTTCAGCCACACCTGTCAAAATCCAACCATACCCGCCGAAACTTAGAGAGGAGAGAGAGAAAATATGAAGGCTTTGGGTTTAGTTAGAGAGAGAAGAGATCAGAGAAATTGGTTGGAAATTTAGGAGAGATAGTGAGAAGAGAGAGGCTTTGGGTTTGGCTTGGAAATTTAGATTGTTGTAAATTCTTGAAATGATGTCATTTGTTGTGCTTATATATATATATATATATATATATATGGGTAAGAAAATTGACTGATTTGTTTTTGCAACAACTATTGTTACATCCTATTATGATATCTGGACTACTAGAGATGTTGGATGACTCTTTAGAGGATGAGGATTGGTTTATCAGAAAGATTCCATTGTCACTGGAGATATTGTAGGACTCATTGTCTATGTGGTTGAGTTATATATATATATATATATATATATATATTTGCTATTATTGATTTGCTAGTTTTGCATTATTCTTGGAATGCCTTAAAGCTTTTAAGTTAAATTTACGAATATGTTTTTTCTCAAAAAAAGAAAAAAGAAAAAGAAAAAGGAAAAAAATCCATTTTTCAAATTTTCATTTTTTGATATTATTGTTGGTTCAATTTAGTTCGAACCCCATCGATCATGTGTGGTACAATGAGTTGTTGACCAATTAACTTTAGCATAATTCAACGAGTTTTTATTTTTTATGGTTGGTCAAATGATTTGTTTGACCCAATTGAGCTCATGTGTGGTTTGACAAACTATTAATCACCAAATTTTGGACTATCATGTTATTTTTCTAAAATGTACCAAAGAAAATGATGTTTTGAGTATGAATCTTAAGAATATCTATTAGTTAATTTTAAATGCTTAAACTAATTCAAGTTTTGATACTGATATTGAATTGTACTTGGTTTAATTTTTCTTGATTTTGAGAATTTGGATTCTAGTTTGGAAATGTCCTTGCTCTAATTTTGTAAAATTTGGTAAATATAGATGGATTAGCTTACTTATGTTTTAACTTTAATTCATTGATCATGGTATAATTTTTTTGTTGCTCCAAGGATTTGGTTTAGTTTAAATTTGATGTTAGTTTAGGTTTTCCCAAACTTATTTATAATGTGTCTCCTATGAAATAAAGACATGGCAAATGGGTTAAGTTGATTTGTATTTTTTCTTTTGATAAAAAAAAAAAACATTAAGAAAGCTTTTATTTGAAAAATTTTTAGAGGAGAGAAGGAATCAAATCAATTAATGAAAAGGAATTGCACCTAATGCCCTTTTTTAGGTTAAGTAGGCACATACTGTTATTAGTGTTGTACAGGTGAGAGAAAAAACAAACAAACCAAAAAATATAAAACTTTCGATATCCTTCCAATTGACAGTTTTGAGTATGACTAAAATTCTTTATAATCATGATAATAAAATATTCCATGTTAATAACTTATAGCCATAATGCTTATAATTACAAATTTACAACTTGAAATAGAGATAGATCCTAAGGAGCATCGAAAGTTATATATTTTAAATTTGCATACTTCAAATTCAAAACTCATTAATGATATCATTCCCATAAAAGAATTTATTTAAAAACAAAAAAAACAAAAAACAAAATGTCGTGTACCATATCAAGTTATCAACCTTTTTTTCTTATTTTATTTTTTATCAGCTTTCTTAATTGCACATGTTCTTGTTATTTGTAAAATAATAATAAAGTTAGATTACTTAGAAAGGTAAATTAATTTTTTTTTTTAAATATTTAAAAATAAACATAACATATTAAGTATATAAGAACAAGTAAATATTTTACAAGAATCACACCTTAATCTACTCAACGATAGTAGTATATTCAGTAATGGAAATATGCATATTTGCCAATTGCAGCTCAACTTGGCCAATTTCGTCAGTATCTTCATCTACAATACAAAATTTTATAACTATGATTATTCTATAAATAAATTAAATTACCTTCAAATCCATATAACCAATTATTAGTGCACAACATAGTTTCCACATTCTCAGGCAAAAGATGAGATCAATAAGGTGTAAGAATTTTTTTTTCCAGTGCTAAATTTAATTCAGAAGCAATAGTGGTTATAGGATTGCTCATGAGATCTTGTGTCATTAAAAAGAGCTTTGGAAACCGAATGTAATTCTCTTGTAAGATTGGTCGAGCCTGTTATATTTCAAATTCTTGAACCTACGCTTCCTTGTTCTTGTATTTTGACTTGTAGTACCTTGAGTAATGTCTAATCATAACAATAGACTTAGTAATCTATATCTAGACAAGTTTGTGCCCACGGTTTGCCAATTGTTCTAAACTTTTAGAACCTAACATCTTTCCACCAAAAGAACTTCTAACTTTGGATTTTGCTTCTTGCCAAGTCCATGATCTTCTAAATACAAGTCAAAAGAGTTTTTTTTTTTTTGGCACTATGAAACTTGATCAGTCGAGCCTGTCATATTTCGAATTCCTAAACTTGCAGCTTCTTTATTCTTGTATTTTGACTTGCAATACCTTGAACAATGTCTAATCATACTTGTAGACTTAGTAATCTATATCTAGACAAGTTTTTGCTCACGGTTTGCCAATTGTTCTAAACTTTTAGAACCTAACATCTTCCCACCAAGAGAACTTCTAACTTTCAATTTTGCTTTTTGCCAAGTCCATGATCTTCTAAATACAAGCCCAATTGAGATTTTTTTTTTTTTTTTTTTTTTGGTACTATGAAAACTTTAATAATACTCAAATTCCTAATCATTAAAAAAATGTCACACAAAATTACAATTTTCATCATGAAAAACCATACCATTACATATGCCAAACAAAATGCAATTTACTTATATCATATTTCATATTTTCATCAAGATCATCCATATCACTACGACTAGAACTCCTAACACAAGATGAAACATTTATAATAGCTATAGGCTTGGGCTTTCATATTTTATAAAAAATATGTACAATTGTGTTTGAACGAGCTCCACAATGTGTTCACGTCAATCTATTCATATGGCTCTATCCTCTTGAAAGTGTAGTCTGCAAAATCTAACTTATACCTTGGATCAAGGACAGCAGCACAAGCTAGCACTACGCTATAACAATTCCAATATTTGTCAAATTTACCTTTCATTTGTTGTGCCATATTACTAATCCAAGAAAATATAAATTCGTAGTGGGGTAATAGGTGTTGGAAAAATTGGTTTTGCATCTCATACAAAATACACAGCAAAAGCAACATAAGGATCTACTTTATTCATGAGAAATAATATATAACCTTGAACTCTAGAACAAAAAAGAGAAAGCATACCTTGATGCAAAAAAATTCAAAAACTAGACTTCAGAAGATCTTTAATCATCATCCCAATTCAACATAATGCCCAAGATGAGTGGTCTCTCAATCAGTTCTTAAGTACATTGATTTTCCAAAAGAAAAGTGTATTCAAAAGATATTGCAGAAAAAACTGTTTTTCTCTTCTTTTAATCATATGTACATTTTAATTGCCTAGGCAGTTACTTTATTTAATAACTCTTATTAAATAAATAACTGATTATCTAATTGGGTTAGCCATTTGGGCCAGCCCAATTGGGCTTTAGTGTGTGGATTGGGATGGGACCAAGGGGATAAATAAGGCTCTAACTCCAGTAAGCTTCGGGCTTATTTCTCAACTCTTGACAAGTCCAAAGTTACCATTAATTATATAACAAGTACCGCTATGGAAATATAATTGCACTATAGGCCTTATTAATAAATTATATCCCAAGATTCTAATATGATATCATTTGACCCCTCCATGAAATATCCATAGTGAACAAAGTCATAATAAACTGTCACTTTGTAAACAACTATTTTATTCATTGAGTCCCCAGTTTAATCTTTTAACTCTTTACTAAAGTGGCCAGCCTTGAATAACCAGTTCCTATTAAATTTATTTCAAGGGGATATTTTGTGTCTCTATAGAAAGAGATTATAGATTTTATCTTGAGAATATGTGTTACCTCAACACTACATGTGATTACCCAATATACTGAGGTTTTGACCGTTAAATTAGATCTCACTTCTAAAATATCAAAGTAACCTATATTTCATGATCGTGTTCACTATCCTCTTAGGATTGAGAGTCTATAAAAATAGAAGTCGTGAGATTTATTATTTAGGTGACAGTTGTTAATTGAATAATTAATCTCACAGTGGTCTAATTCAATATGTCTTACACACTTAAGACACATCAACACATCAATCAAAAGTCACCACTTCCATGATCAAGACAAACCATCTTAGTTGACATGTTATAGTCTTCGCAGATGAAACGCCCAATGTCATCACCAACTACGAACTATATTTTTGAGTTTACAAGGAACTTGTGATTTATATCTTCAATGCATCTCAAGGACTATGATAATGTCCAATTAGTTCATTTACAAATAGTCTCATATAATTAAACAATTTAATTATTTATAAAATGCCAATAAATTGGATTTTAAAGCATAAACCCTAAAAATAGGTTCTAAAAAATAGGGTTGTAATGTCATTGAAATGTTTCCAAAACCAAGTCATCATTTCAACTCTATTCCATTTACCCTTTGATGGACAATTCTTGAAATTAGCATCTTCATTTGCCTAATGGTTCAACACAACGATATGTCATAGAACTATCAAACATATCATATGTTGTATTCCACCTCGTAGTCACATCTAGACATAAACAATTTGTTCTCTTCACACCAAGTATCTTGAGAAATTCATCAAATCTACACATTCTACTCTCTAATCCTTTAAAATATTGAATCTTATTATTTAAGAAGAATTGAAAGTAATAGATGGCTTGGTGATTAAGACTAGGGAACCTATGAAATATCTTAAAGGATCAGAGTAGAATGTGTAGATTCGATGAATGTGTCAAGATACTTGATGTGAAGAGAACAAGGGGTTTACATTTAGATTTGACTACGAGATGGGATGCAACATATGACATGTTTGATCATGTCATGAGATATCGCTGTGTTGAACCATTTAGCAGAGGAATATGTTAATTACAAGCATTTCCAATCAAAGGGTAAATGGAATAGAGTTGAAAGGATGGTTCGGTTTTGAAAACCTTTCAATGACTTTACACTTTATTTTTGGAACTTGTTACCCCACAATGAATTTATATATATTTTCATGAAGTATCTCAAATTTAAATTCTTTTACTTGAGGAAATTGAGAGTCAAGATTCTTTTATCATGGCATATTAGATGAAAGGTAAATTTGACAAATATTGGGATTGTTATAGGTGGTGCTAACTTGCACTATTTTTCTTGATCCAAGGTATAAGTTAGATTTTGTGGACTATATTTTTAAGAAGATAGAGCCAATTGAACATATTGCTGAAATGAAGGTAGAGCGTATGCCTTGTTCAAGTTGCGAAAGTCTACACAGCAACGGATCTGACCATTTTTCTTCTTCACAGGTACAATGTTGGAAAACCATTTTGGGTGTTGGATGGGTTTGATAAAACCAGCTGTTAGCAATTTCTTGACCTCTTGAACTATTTGAGCTTCTACCTCAGTGTGGAAGACCCTAACTGGTTGGACTACTGGCCTCATCCCTGGGTCCACATTAAGAGAATGGACTACCAACTCTGGGTCTAGACCAGGCATCTCATCATAGGTCCATGCAAACACATCTCTGTATTTTTGAAGCAAGGTTACCAGTTGTTCTCTTTCTTGAGCCACCAATTGACTGCTAATGAAGACAGGTTTTCGAGATCCTGGTTCTGTCCCCAAGTCTACTTCCTTTAATTCTTCCTCAGGCTGAATCTGGGCCTCCTTAATTGGTTCTTCTGGGATTTCTTCTTGGGCCATCATGCAGCTTGGTGGTCCGGGACCTTCCTGCACAATGCATTCGGGTCCCGCGCACCTTCACAAACGATAGATTAGCCTTCCCCCAGGTTCCCGCACCACCACACATTCTCGGGATCCTGAAGAGCTGGGCTCCCTTTTTTGTCTTTTCCTTTCTAGAAGGTTCCTCAGATCACGGGTGCCCCTCCCTCCTTCTTCTTCTTCTAGGATAGGTGCCCCTGGGGTCCCCGGGGCAGGGTTCTCATCATCTGGCTCCAACTCATCATAAAACATCGTTTCTGCAAAGTTCACTTCTCCATGGCTGAAAGGATTATGATTGGCAGGGATCCTTATGGGCCTCCCATTCAGTCTCCCTTTAATTCATTGATGGAACGTGGATGGAATAAGGCGATGTTTATGAAGCCACGGGCGTCCCAGCAACACGTGATAAGAAACTTCTGCATTAATCACATGAAACCTTGTCAGAGCTACTATTGGCCCCACCCTTAAGGCTAGCTGCACGTATCCTTCTGTTGATTCTACCGATCCTCCAAATCCTGTTATTTCCATGAGAGCCCCCAGGATCCTTCTGTCGACTAAGCCAACAGCTTCCAAGGTACTCAAGACTATGAGGTTGAGTGATGCCCCCGTATCCACCAGTGCTCTTCTGACTTGAACGCCGTTTATGGTGGCCATTAGATAAAGGGGTCTACAGTGGTCTAGGTGCTCAATCTCCATGTCTTCATCAGTGAAGGTTATTGCATTGGTTGTCTTCAGGAAAGCTCGACTAGCATGTAACTCAGCTGTAAAGCATTCCATCCTTGAATCTGCTGCTATGCTCATGAGAGACTCTGTGGCCACCCTTCTTGCTTTTGGACCGAATCCTAATTGATTGAATAGTGACCTGAACTTAGGATTCTTCTGGAGGGTTCTGACTGTACTCGGGTGGAAGGATTTTTCAGATTCTCCTGCTTCTGCCGGGTACCCATGTATTACTATTGCTACCACCCGTTTTCCTTTGTGGTTAAGCAAGGGGTTCCTCTGCACTTCTGGCTCCTTCTGAGTGAGCTCCAAGGTTCCTTCTCTCAACTTTTTGTGCAAGAGTCTGCGAAGGGTTCAGCAGTCCTTGGTGGAGTGCTTCACATAATTATGGATTCTGCAAAATAAAGGATTCTTCCTTTCTTCTTCAGTTGGTGGCCTGGACACAGTGAATGGCCTGACAACCCCATCTCCAATCCATTTGTCTAGGACATGGCTTAACTCCTCAGCTGTACATGGGATCACTGGTGGTTCCTCAAACACCTTCCCATCTGGTCTCTTCCTTTTCTCTCCTGCTGATGCTGTCATAGCTTGGGACGCGGGCAGCCTTTTTGTTCTCATGGTTTGCGCCGTCCTTCTGGTTCTCTGTAGCAGGTCAGCAAACTGTGTGATACATAAATTTTCAAGGTTGAGCCTGTAATCAAAAAGCATGTTGGCTATACAGGTTTCTACGAGCTCCTTTTCTTCATGGTCTCCATAGCAATCTAGGGACACATCTTCGAATCTTTTAATGAATTGAACAGGATCTTCTCCAGGTCTCTGCCTCACCATTTGCAGGTTCTGGAAAGTGATTTTGTCTTCACCAGGGTAATATTTGGAGCAGAATTTTTCCATCATCTCATCCCAGGTCTTGATGGACCCGGGTCTCAGCGTGGTGTACCAAGTGTATGCCCTATCCACTAAGGATTTGGCAAATTCCCTTAGACATAATTCTTTGTCTCCTGCATAGGGGCCCATAGTGTGGACAAACCTACTCACATGTTCCACGGTACTTCCATTCCTTCCATCGAAAGGATGGAACTTTGGGGTTCATACCCCTTAGGGTATGGTTTGCCAAGAAGTTTTGGAGGGAACGGAGGATCCCGAGAGAATTGCTTGGGGATCCCTAAGAGTTTTTCCCTTTCTTGCTCTAGGAGGGCATTGACGTTTGTCAGTGTCAAGTACTGAGGGTTGGCTCTTCCTCCCACTGCTGACCCTCCTTCTGGCTGCGTCCCATCTTGGTGGCCAGTAGGGGGAATATTGTCTCTGATTTCCTGTGTCTTGCTTTCTTTGAGAAGACGAACTTCTTACTCCAGATCCTTTAACATTGTTGTCATCCTGGCCATTAGGTCTGGTTCCTGCCTTGCGTGTCTTTGTTCTGACACAACCTCCTGTTCTACCAAGGATATCCCACCTCCTTGCCTGGAGACTTCCTCGTTTTCTCCTACGGGCTCAGAGGCCGTAGGTGGCACATTAGTTTCTTTGCTGTTTCTTTGTCTTAGAGGCATTCTCTGTGAAGGGGTTGCTTCTTCCTTCTTCTTTGCCCAGTCCCCAGCGGAGTCGCCAAAATGTGAGAGTGCCTTTTTCGTGACACTCAGGCCCAAGGATCTCGGGCCTGAATGAAAAGGAAGGATTTGGTGGACCGGACCTTGATTCACCGCAGCTAATGAGCTGTTTAAGAATCAAGTGAATGCAGAGAATACTCCTAATAATATAAAGAAAAATGACAAATAAAGATATCGAAGAGTGCCAAAAATTAACAACGTAAGTTCAGAAGGAAAGAAACAGGATTAGCAAGACGATAAAAAAAAAAAGTGCTGTGGGGATCTTGGGAATTACGAAGCAGTATTTCATTAATACATTTTGATTACAGAAATCTCACTAGGACGTGATACAAGGTCCAATCAAGCTCAAAAATTGCAGTCTTGAATGGCTATTTCAGCCTTCAAAACTTGCAAAGTTTGATTCTCGTTGAATCCAAGTATGTGCAATAGTGGCCTTTACAGGATACCGGGAAGCAATATTTGTTTTTCCCTTAGTATTTTTCTTTCTGCACAGATTTTTCTGATAGTTTTTCCTAGAGAATTTTTTCTTTCTTGTGTTTCTTTGTTTTTTTTTCTCGCTGCCTTCTTCACAACCCATCCCCTCCTTTTATAATGGAGTTTTCTGGGCTTCCCGGGGAACCGTTGGTTCCCCTGTTTTGTTCTTTTGCAAACAGAGCATGTCCTGTCCCCATCGTCTCGGTAAATCCCTTTTCCGTTTTCTCTCATTCTTTCCTTCTCTTGGTTCTGATTCTTTTGAAAGCTTCTGGTTGGCCATCCTCTTCGGGACGTGCTGAGGTATGCCCTTCTCGGCATCCCCATTTCTGGTGTCTTCCTCTTTTCCCTTTCATTTCCTATTTGGGCGGAATCCTGTTCTGCCATTTTTGAAAGTCGTTTGTTATCATTCTTCTTCCCTGTCCTGGTTCCCCGAGGCCTTTTCTGTCTGTGCCATGAGAGGTCGCTCGCGTTTTTTGCTTTTATTTCTTGTTTTCTTCTTCTGTCTTCTTTCTATCGATCTGTCCCAGTCTTCCTTTTTCTTTGTGCCTGAAGGGATCCATGCTTATTGATGGTTCCTGAGGATCCTTACTTCTTTGTACTCTGCCGTGGTCTCTTTTTTGGATGCTTATTTCTTTTCTGGGCTTCAGGATCCTCTGGGCCTTTCTTTTATTCCCCCATGGGTCTTCCGTATCTATTGCTTTGGGCTTAGCCTGAATTTTTCCTTTTGGGCTTGACTTGTTATTCTGTTTTGGGCTTATTTTATTATGACCCTTTCTTAGATCTCAACAACTCTCTATGACTGTATCTATCATAAAAATTGGAGATGGTTTAGGGCCTTTCCATTTTTTTTCTTTAATATATCCTTCATATATATATATATATATATATATATAAAGACACCTCTAGGCTGTTGGGTTTTGTAGAGCCTAGTTTTGTTTGATCCGGTTCGACGACCCGACCCGACCCGAATAATATTACGTGGTTTTTAATGGGAGATTTACTGAGACTTAATCCATGGAGCGGAGGCTTGGCCGTACCTTGTATTTCTTTTTTCCCTGATAATAGTGAAATCTCTGCAACTCCGTGGACGTAGGTAAATTGCCAAACCACGTAAATATTGTCTTATGCGTTTGATTGCTTTCTTTGACGTGTGTTTTCTCCTTTTTTTTTTTTTTTTTTTTTGTGTGTGTTTCTCATATGTTGGAATTTCGGTCAAATTCCCTACGTAGGCCTGATCCAATTTTCAAGAACTACATAGACAAACACCAGTCTCTTGTAGAGAGGCCTATGTTTTCTGTTAAAAAGTTTGAAGGCGAGCATTATTTTATAAACTACAAATTTTTTAGTAATTTGCTTTCATTTGTGGCCGCAAAATGCTTTTATATATATATATATATAAGGCAAAGGTTAGTTTAGTAAATATCTTTTAAAAACATTTAATTAAAAAATCAATTGATTTTTTTCATAACTTTTTATATTTTTCATAAAAAATTATACTAATTTTTTTTAAAAACTATCTATTAACAAATGTCGTTTTAACACCACGATCCATACAATAAATTACATAATTTATCTATAAAGTTTGCAGTATGATGCCTAAAATGAGCTATGTGTTGGAGTGAAGCGTGCTCGTACTAATTTTGTTTTGTAAAGCAAGTGAAGCAGATGGCAATAGGGTAGAAGCCGAGGCCCATTCAACTCAAGAGTCTTTGTTCAAAGGAAAATGATAAAACCATGCAAGGCTTATTATTAGTCTCCATCCATCTCAGTTATCTATGTGATGTGAAAGCTCAGTCACAACCAGTCTACATTTATATCTCTTTGTCACTCTGTAAAGATGACGGCTGACCACCAATGGGCGGTGGCCCTCTGCCTCGGGTTTGGTGGGAAAAGGTAGTTTAAAAGTCAATGAATGCTAAAATTAGCCCCCAAATAAAGGCAAAGCAAAACCACCAATTTCACCATAAAGCAAGACATAACGTTGTCATCATGGCCAATTAGCCCTTCTTTCCTTTTTGTGCCAAAAAGATGTTGGAGTTCTTGTAAATGCTTTTCTTTCTCTCTCTTCACTTTTTTTTTTTTTTTGAATATTTTTCTCTCTCTTCTCTTTTAATCATATAGCAATTGATTCCAAAATCATCTTTTGCCCATCTATCATCTATCGTATACTATTGCCATTACTAAAGTGTCACGTATACTATTACTAAAGTGTCACTATTGCCTTGGAAATCTCTCCCTCTCTCTCTCTCTCTCTCTCACGCACACAATTCTGAACTGGCAATAATTCTATTGCAAAATACAAACTAGAATCCAAAATCATACAGAAGAGCGAATTGTAAATTGTGACGCCTTTGTTGAGGAAATCCACCAATTTTAGAAAATAAATTAGACTAAAAGAGAGCTACCAATTTGGTCCGGATTTTTCGGCTAATGCTAATTTTAAGCTATTACTAAATTAAGTTCAATTATTTGAGTTTGGAGTATCAATTCAAGTTAGCATGTCAGGTTCGTGTTATATTGAGGTAGGGATATTTTACTAAATGGCTCAACCCTAACTTGACCCATTTAATAATCGTGTCTTGATTTTTCAACCCTAACCCGACCTGTTAATAAGGCAGATTGACCTGACCCAACTCATTTGACACGCTTAATAAACGAGTCATGTTAAATTGACACGAACGTAACACAACCCATTTCAACCTACATTGACACGCTTAATAAACGAGTCATGTTAAATTGACACGAACGTAACACAACCTATTTCAACCTACATAATATTAAATATAACATCCATCTACAAATATTTTTTTTACATTCCAAAAACAATATATACACTTCAAGTCTTTAACCCACATTCAAAATAATATAGTTCAACAAAAATATAACATTCATCTAGAAATAAGTTTTTTATACTCTAAAAGAAGTGCATACACATCAACCCAAATTCAAAATAACATAGTTTAACAAAAATGAAATAACATAGTTCAACAAAAATATAATATCCTTGGAACTTGCCAAATGCTAAATATCAATATTGAAATAATTGGAGCAAACAGTAGACTAATCCTGACTATGATTACGATTATAATCCATAGGTTCTTTATTGATGTCCAAATTCATAAAATCTTCCACAAGCTCATATATATATATATATATATATATAAGTATTAATAGTTACAAAAATCATGCCTCAACAATTTTAAAAGCAATACCCATCAGATCCATTTTATAAACTATCTCAATAAACCCACTTGCAAGATATGCAAACGGTGTCCAACACTAATACAAACACCAAGAAAAACACACGACACAGGACAAAAGCTACAACCGTTTCCTTAATCAACAATTAATATATCTCATATATTAATAACGGTACATGGGTTTGAAATTTATGGAACAAAAAACATTATGTAGAAAAAATTACTATAGAATTTTGAAACACCAAGAAAACAGTTTTCTTTAATTCTAAAACTTACTAAACACATGAGAGAGAGAGAGAGAGAGAGAGAGAGAGAGAGAGAGAGATAACCAGTTTAAGACTTTGAGTTTGAGAATTGGACGTGAGTTTATAAGATAGTAGAGAACTAAAATAAATAAATAAAATTAAATTAGATATTTATAAGAAGGTTTAGAGATTTAGGATTTGTAGGGTTTAGAGATCTAGGATTTGTAAAGTTTCAACTTCTAATTATATCCCTTATAAGTTTTTGTAATTACTCACTTTTCTTTTTAAATTTAAAATATATGTTGGACATATAAGGTATTTGACAAATCTAAAATAAAATGAATATTAATTTGTTATACGAGTTAAATGGGTTGTGTTAAGTAGGTAATTTTGGATTGACACAAATAAATTGGCGTGTCAAATATGTCTATTGTGGGTTATGCGGGTTGACCCACTTATGACACATTTCTTATCGTGTCGCTTTCGAGTCGACCCATTTATGACCCAAACCCATTAAGGCCCAACCCTAACCTGCAAAAACCCGTGTCAAGTTTGTGTCATGTTTGTGGATTGGGTCGAACATTAACACCCCTACTCAGGACTATTGTCACACTTACTAGGATGTGCTGGCATAAAAAGTGTCGAGATAGCCCATTTGGGTCCATACCAGTGGTACCTATAGTCGCGTTTTAAAAACACGACTATAGCCCTAGTTTTTTGTAGTGATAATGAACTCACAAATGTATCCAAATACAATGAAAAATACTTGGAAAATTTGCACAGAATATGCCAACACTAAGATCCCTAACACTAAATAACAATTTATATCCTTAATTTAGAATAATTTTGATTTTATCTCCTATTTTTAAATTATGATCATTACACCTAACATTATGTATTTTTTATAATAAAAAAATAAAAAGACCCTTCCATCTATACTCGTTAATGAGCTAGCCATTACATGCCAACTTCCAACTAAGCTTATAAGGACATAATTTTAACACATTAAAACTATGTTTGTTTTGAGTTCACTAAATCCACATCCATTTAAAACATGCCACTACATCATTTAATATGCATATCAATAATTTTTTTTTTTTAAATGATGGCTAAAATCAAAATTACACTATAAGTTTGGGTGAATTATCAATTTCATTCATAAATTTATTTTTTTTCATTTTTCTTTTTAATCATATTTTGATAGTTATAACTTACAACAATGAGATGTAGAGGATTTACAACTTACAAGTACTTGATTCTTCAACTATGGCACAAGATTTAAGGATGGAAGGAAAAACTATTATCATAAGGGCATAGAGAAATTCTGATAAAAGCAGTAATTCAAGCCATGCCAACTTACACCATGGGCTACTTTATGTTACCTAAATCCTTATGCAAGGATATTGGGCCTCTAATCTGAAAGTTCTGGTGGGCTTATAAGGAGGAAGCAAGGAAAATTCATTGGGTAGCATGGAAAAAACTTTATTTGTCATAATGCAATGGGGGTTTGAGTTTCAAGGACATAGAATTTTAATATTGCTATGTTGGGAAAACAGGTATGGAGGCTTCTTCACAACACTAACTTCCTACTATACAAAGTTTTCAAATCAAATACTTCCCTAATTGCTCGATTTTGGATGATGAAGTGAAGACAAAAGGGTCGTATGCTTGGCAAAGTATTCTAAAAGCTAGGTGGTGGTGAGGTTGGGGTCTAGGTGGAGGATTGGCAATGGAAATCGGTTATTATTAGGAAGGACAAGTGGCTTCCAACTCAACATGCAAGTTGCATCATCACACCACAAAGAAATTTCCCAAACAATACTCGGGTATGTGCTCTTATTGATGAAGAAAATTCTTGCTGGTTAGAGAATCGTGTCCGAAGTGAGTTTTTACCTCACGAAGCAAGCGCAATCCTAAGTTTGCCTCTCAACCATGGCGGTTCAGCTGATAAATTGATATGGTCTGCCACAAAGAATGGTATTTACTCCACAAAAACAGCCTACCAGTTGCTCATTGCTAAGGCAGGAAAGGCTAAATCGGGTCCTTCAAACCGAAATGCTCACAAAACATTCTGGCAGCAAGTTTGGTCTCTCAATGTCCCCAGTAAGATTCTACACTTCATTTGGCGTGCTTGCACTGATTCCCTTTCAACAAAACAAAATTTATTTAAGGGATTATCCATTCCAAATGCACTCTGTGAGCGTTGTGGTAGTGAGGTGGAAGACTCAGCGCATGCATTAATTATAGGGGTGTCAACTGCTGAAGGAAATTTGGTGGGAAATTGTGGCATGCCGAGGCTTTTTGTCGGAACGGGTTTGCAAATTTTAGGGACTAGTTTCACGGCATTTTGCTCCTCAAAGAGTCCAACCTTCCAGAAACTGTGGCATACATAGCGTGGAGTATTTGGTTTAATCGAAATGCAGCTAGAGTGGGCAGTCCATCGAGGCCATTATCACAGATTCACAGGGATGCTCTGGAGCGGCTCAACAAATTTCAGACAACCACACTCCCACCGCTGCACACTACTGTAGAAAGTCACCCGACTAATTGGCTCCCACCTCCACCGCTTCTGCTCAAATCCAACTGTGATGGAGCAATCTTCCATGGCTTAAACTGTGCAGGCCTGGGAATTGTAATCCGAAACTCCGAAGGTTCGGTGATTGCAGCATTGTCAGAAAGGGTACCTCTGCTTCCATCAGTTGATGATTTAGAGGCTATGGCATGGCGAAGATCAGTCACTTTTGCCATCGAAACTGGTCTTCAGGAGGTGATTTTTGAGGAAGACTCTGAAGTAGTATACAAGCATCTTTCAGCAACTTCGTCAAGCATGGCTTCCTTTGGACACATAACTGATGAGACTCGTCTTTTAGTTTCAAATTTACGTTTTGCTTCCTTTTCCCATGTAAAACGTAGTGGTAATGCTGTAGCGGATAAGCCTGCTAAATTAGCCAAAATTCTTCTGATCCTCAGATCTAGATTGAAGACATTCACTGTGAGGCTAACAGCTTTGTAATAATTGACCAAATGTTATTGTCAAACTAATGAAAAGCTTCAGATGGTTTCTCAAAAAAAAAAAAAAAAAAAAAAAAAAAAAAAAAAAAAAAACTGTTCTCAATAAGTAGAAATAAATAAATAACCTGTTTAATACTGAAAAAACAACTATAAATTCCCTCAAATAAAAACGAGGAACTACACACCATACCCACGAAGCAAATTACATCAAAGCACCAAACAGCCACAGACAACAATTACAGAAACTCATAACCCATGGAGAAAGTTAATCAAATATTGACAATAATGAAAAGATATGAAATTAATAATTAAGTTTTTGTATTCAACCATTTCTTTTTGAATTGATAATTAATTATATATTTATTTACAAAATATATATAATTTTTAGTTAACAACTTGGATTATATATATACTACGAATATCAAGCAAAGAAGTGTGTTTGTCAACACCTATATGAGAGTACATATATGTATAAACAAAAGAAGCAAAGAAATTGAAATTTTATTATAAATATATATTTTAAAGAAAGAACACTGATGGATAAGTATGGGTGTTTGGAAGTGGAAGTACTGTAGATTACTTTTTCTTTTTTTAATAACTATGCTACTCACGTCCCCACCCCTAGTATAAATTGGAACAACGAGTTGCTTCTTGTAAAATGCATGGATCAATGACATTTGTATTTCCTACCACGACCAAGTACAGAGAATAACTCTTAAAAAAAAAGAAAAAAAAAAGTACAGAGAATAAAAACAAACAAAGACAAAGCGAAGCAAGAAAGAAATAGAGTTTTTAGATAATCTGCCAAACTTGAAGGAGACGGACTCAATGTAGAAGAAGACTCGAAGCCAGCTCCAAAGAAGCTTTAACAAAACCACTTTTTTGCTATAAATAGAGAGAGTGACGAAAATTTTCCATCAATTAGTACACAAAAATTGAGGTTTGAGATTGAATTTTTGTTTTGGTATTTTCATTTAAGTTTTGCTTTGTTGAGAGAAAGAGATAGGTAGTGATTTTTCAGCTTCAATATATAGGAGATTATTGAATTTTACACTCTAGCTTATAGAGAAAACGAACCATTATATATATATATATATATATATATATATAATATGAAAAATATTAAAGATTTTAGCAATGGTACAATATAGCCTTAACAAATTGACGTGACATTTAATTGACCGATTAAAAAAATTAGAATAAATGAATGTTGGCTTAATTTTTTTTGAATGGTGAGACATTGATTGGTAAATGTGACGTAGTAAAATTTGTAGTATTTTATTTTTATTTTTTTATTATAAGATAGGAATTTTACTCTAATCTAATTTAAGTATATATATGTGTATGAACCTCCGTCTTAGAGACTTGAATTGATCATTGCCCTTTACATCCTACAAACAGTTATACTTGTGGAGTAACTATCACACCAAGAGTATGTAGTAGTAAATTTATAGTATTCCTAATATTACTCTTTTTGTTTTTATTTTGTCTTTAATAAAAAAATTTATTTATTGGATAATATTTGAAGCTTAATTAATACTTCCACAAATAAAAGTATATCTCTTTAAAATTTGGGGTCCTTCTATTGGATGGCCTTAGACAGTTACCTAGCTGGCCTGGGTGCTTGAGTCGACATTATGACGAATATATAGTCCTTGCAATGTAAAAGAGGTGATCAATAAAAATAAGAAATATCAATTAAAATTGCCATATTACTCAAAACCAACTTTGCAATTACAACTCTCACTAGACCACAAATTTTACCTGATCTCTATAACAACCAATCCCATTCTCCCATAACTAAATCTAGTCGTCCAAGGTAGCTAGACCTTCACTAGATTTAACGCGGAAAGCCATTATTATCTCCACCACAAAACTTTTGTGAAAAACTAAAGAGTGAGATGTTTTGATATCTTGAATCAAAAGAGGACATAAATCATAATAAAAATTCAGGGTAGATGAAGTCAAGAAATACATCAAGAATATTGTGTGATAGTAGAATATCTATTAAGTTAAGGGGAAAATTTTATAAGATTGTTGTAAAATTAGTTGTTTTCTGTGGTACTAAATGTGAGACCATTAACAATATATTTATAAAATGAGCGTATTTAAAATGAAAATATATTAATGTATAACGGAAAATACAAGGACAGATAGTATTCAAATGAGGAAATTTGCTTCTAGATTAGAATGGCCTCTATTGATGAAAAGATGAGAGGAAAGCCACTCGAGATGATTTGGTAATTTTCAAAGAAGAACAATTAATGCACCAATGAAAAAGAATAAGTTTTTTTTTTTTGAGAAATAATTACAACATGCTGCTAACCCCACAATTCGAACCCTTTTCTCCCTAGACCTCCAAGCACTTTGTGTATGGGGAGGTGCCAATTCAGCTACAAGACCTTTGGCTGAAAAAAAAAAAGAATAAGTTGATTTAGGCTGAGGGAAAAGGAAGAGGAATACCAAAAAATAATATTAATAGAAATAGTAAACAACTATATGTTAATGAAGGCAGAAACAGAGAGTATGACTTCTAGCGACGGCACTTGGAACTACACTGCAACCCCTTTGGGCATGCCTCTTGCACTTACCACTCACTGACGCTCTTGCAGCATGCCCCCTTCGGGCAATATAATAGCATGATTCAAAAAAAAAAAAAAAAGACTGACAATGACTAGTTTGTTAATGATTTAAAGCCGATCTTGAATTTTTTAAGTAAAATTGGATTCATTTATTCACATTCGAGTTATATGTTAGAGATATTACAAATTTCACTATATAAAGTTTGCAAATTATTATCAATTTTAAAAAAATAATTAATTAGACTGTTATTATTGTGTTATGAAAATAATATAAATCACATTAATTTATAATTTTTTTTTTTAAATGGGTATTCGATTTTGCATTTTCCTTTTCATTTGATAAAATTATATATATGGAAGTTCGTTTCAACTCTGGTTTTTTTTTTCTTTTTTTTTGTGGGGGGATCTTTTAGCTCAGCTGAAGTCAGCCCAAATCGTTTAAAAGAGTATAAAAGCGGATTTGGACATAGGGCATTGCAAGTTGCAAGTGGGAGGGCAGGTTAGCATCGTCAATCACCTTAAATGTCATGACCTCGAGGGTTGAATTGGATGACATGTCTAATGTAAATTCACTGAATTCATTAAAGAAAACAAAGAAAAATTAGGTACTTCCTATTTATTTTATCTTTGATTTGGCCTTGGGTTTTGAAATTCATTAAGGTTATAGTCAAAATGTGGGTAAGGGGAAGGACATGGTGGGGGTGGGTATACGCTAAATGCTTAAGACAATGCTGTTTGAGGATTAGAAGGGAATTTCTGGGTGTGTGAAAAGGAATAAGAAACTTACAAAGCTTTAGGGCTACGATGACAACCATATATATATATATATATATCTAATGAAAGCAAACAAACAACCCTTTATTGCCTGGTCTTCCACACACTCTTTCAGGTCAATGGGTCCACCAAATTAATCAATATTTCTTGACTATTGCACCCAACCCGTTTTGTTCATTTGCAAAATAATAATTCTAAACTCATCCATAAGGCCATAACATTACTTATTATCCATAAAAGTAAGCTAACTGCCGACACGTATCACAAGGAAAGGCTTTTTCTTCTTCTTTTTCCCTTAAATAATGATATCCATTATTATGGTAAAAGATTGTAAGTCATGACAATTTAAGGGAAATATGCCTTACATTCTACAAGTAGTTGCTAACTATGGAATGTCTTTACATGGGCCGACGGTAATATTTTCTCTCATGCATACAACATAATTTTTAGATAAAACTAGTATGGCTTAATTTAAATTATATGTAAATAATTAGTGAATTACTTGACATTTAATAGTTTTTTATTTAAATTTACTTATCTTAAAAAATTTTGAGCCACATTATACAACCACATTCATTTTAAGGCGAGTAATACATAAAATAAATAAATAAAATTGGTACAAGCACGTCATGTATTGTGTAACTTTTACAACATTAAATTATAAAATTATGATATATAATCAAAATATTTTTATTTTAAATTACAAGAAATTTCTAGTAAAAGAATTTTTAAGTTGAAATAAAATTTTAAATTTCTTGAAATTTATATAATAGTGTTTTATATCAAGTATACTATTAGTTATAGAGTGTAGACACTTGTTAAAGAAAGAAATTAACTACTTTTTTATGGGGGATAAATTAACTACTTAGTACAATTATAGTTATTAAAACCCAAATTTTATTATATAGTAATTATTAAAGAGTGTCTTAAAGATACAAATTATGCTCATATTCTATTTTAAAATTAATTATTTGATTTTTTTTAAAATGTTAAAATATTAAGAGAAATTTCACACAAATATCATAAGCAAATACACATAAATACATTGAATTTTGTGTGCAAAAAATAATCAGTAGGTTTACTCTCATTTTAAAAAGGTATATTATAAATAATTTAATATTTAATAATTTTTAACCTATAATCCAAGGGCATTTGCTAACAAAACCTTTATAGATAATAATGATTTTTGTTAAGAAAAATTTAGGTAAGAAATTTTTTTTTGGAGAAAGTTTCAACCTATGGCGCCACTTCTAATGATAGCTCTTTATCACCAGACCAAGACACTGATCGACTTCTAGTGTAGGCGGGGGATTAAACCCCAAATCTCTTAGTCAAGTAAGACATTATTTAAGGAGCATTGCATACATATTTTTTCTTTGTATTTTAGGACATTATTTAAAGAAAGAAAAAGCACCAAATCGATTGTGAGTTTTAGAAAGTAGGTGTATTTCTTTTTTTTTAAAAAAACCATCTTTTAATTTTAAATATTAAAATGTACTGGTCGAAGTTTCAAAGAGTAATAAATGTTCCTTAAACACTTTGGAGCATTCCTTAGTAAGACTTGTGTTGAGTCTTGGGTAATTGAATTGATAATTACATAGAGCCTCTCAAAGGATGAGTAGAGATTTTGTAGATTTTTTTTAGAGAGTTTCAACTGATGCTATCACTATCCTTGATGATAGTTCTCTTTCTCATCAAAACTAAGATACCAATCAGTTTTTTGGTGTAGAGCAGAGATCGAAAACCCCAAGAAATTTTGGTAGATTGAGTTAAGATAGAGAACTTGTAAAATTATAAGTGCAGTGTAGCCAAAAGAGTTTATTAGTCCAATAACCGCAAGGAGTTTATTAATTTTTAGCCTTTTCTCACTCCTTCTAGGAGGTAGATACTCTCTCCTCTTCTAGTGAATCTAAGATGTGAACGAAAAGGATGGAAGACTTCTCTTGAAGGAGTAAATAATTTCTCCCTTCTCACTGGGCCTAAGAGCATTCTTATCAGCTCTCTAAAAAAAAATGTCATTTTGACACACCAAAAACTCACTTTATCATTTTAGCACATCATTTTACAACATACCATTTATCAGATGTTCTATACTTCAATTCTATACATTAAAATAATATTTACTACACATTAAAATAATATATTACCTCTTCCCTATCCCTATCACTATCATCATCATCATCACCAACGGCCACCACTGGCACAAACACTGACGGCCACCATCGGCACAAACCCACATCCACCAACGCCGCCTCAAAAAAAAAAAAAAAAAAACACAACCAGAGAGATCGGCACAAACCCAAACCCACCATCGGCACAAACCCACATCCACCAAATTAAACAAACCACATCCCAAATTCACCAAATCAATTATAAAATTAATTACAATTTATACTAAAATCATAAATTGAATCGGCACAAACCCTTTTTTTTTTCTCTCCTCCTTCAGTGTTTGTTACCTTTCAAGTGCGACAATCAGATCAGGACAACCGTCTCCGTCGCTGTCGCTGATGGAAGTTTTCACTTCCAACCACTGTGTCCTTCACACTGGAGTTCCTCTTCGTCGCAAAGTGGGTTAGTGATTAGTGGCGAGCTTAGGCGGTCTCTGTCTCTCGGCGTGGTGAGATCGGTGTGGCGAGACAGCGATGAGAATGCCAGACAGAGAGAGAGAGAGATGGGTTGCAGACGGAGAGACGGGTTGCAGTCAGAGAGAGACAAATGATGGAGGAGAGAGAAAAAAAGATTTAAATAAGCCAAATAGTGTTTGGCATTGTTGTCCATACCGTCTCATATTTGAGACGGTACTGTAGATATGTGTCAAATTTTTTGAGATTTGGAACGGCTGATGAGGGCTTGTTTTTGTGTTTGGTGTGTCAAATGTGTCAAATATTTGGCATTTGGCACATTTGACACACCTGATGAAAATGCTCTAAGGTTGTTATGTTCTAGGGGTGGTATTTCTTGAGGTGCTCGATATTCAATAGATTAAGAAGGGGCTTCCCCTCCATTGTCTATTTGTCTACACTATATTACTTATACATTACACATTGTCTTTTTTTTGGATGCTAATAGGAAAATGATTAATACATCACATATTGTTCAACTATATAAAAAGAAAACCCTTGTACATCATGGACTTCATTTTTTGTCTCGGTCTTCTTTGATCTTCCAAATTTACTCAGATGCAGATTGGACAAGTGATCCCACTAACTGTAGGTCTATTACATGGTATTGATTTTTTTTTTTTTTTTTTTATGACTCTCTCATCTTTTGGTGGTGAAGCAAGAAAGATTCTTTTTACTCGATTTAGTATTGAAGCAAAATATTGCGCCCTTGTAAACACCATAGCCAAGTTTTTGTGGCTACGTTGGCTACTACAGGATCTTGGAGTTGATTACTCCACTACAAGTCCAATCCATTATGAAAATAAAGTGCTATAATAACATCTTTCATGTACCCAACATATTGAGATAGGTTGCCACTTTGTTCATCACCATTTGCTTTAGGGTGCACTTCAATTGCAGTCTATCTCCTCATAAGACCAGTGAGCTAATATTTTCACCAAGCCTCCTCCACCAAGACGTTTTCATGCATTGGCTTCCAAAATCAAGTTGGTCTCTATATTCACCCATCATGAGTTTGAATGTGGCTGTTAGAATATAAGCCCAATAGGCTTAGGCCTATTGTTCTAAGTTTCTTATTCTACACGTATAGTACTTGTACAACACATTTTTTCTACCTATATAAAAGATAGATCCTTGTATTTTATTATTGACAGTATAATACACAGTCTTTTAGACTTCTATAGATTTGAATAGGATTTTTTTTTTTTTTTTTTTTTTTTTTTTTTGAGTGGTTTATTGTAGTTCCAATTCCTACTCTTTATATGAAAATCTAATCTGAGTAGTTATTGGAGGGTGTACACGTCATTGTTGAATTAAATCTCCATAAATAAATTTAAAAAACCCAGACATTTTCCTTTATTGCCTATTCAGAGAAATTCATCAAAAAAAAAAAAATTTTATTTCTTCTGGGCCTGTATCACCAAAAAAAAAAAAAAACCTAGTGATCTTAATGTCATATTGCAGACAATTGGTCACTGTATAGGATAGTAGAGAGAGAGAGAGAGAGGGCGAATAGAGTGGGGAAAGAACAATTATGGATAAGTCCGTCTTTCTGAGTCTTGTTATTTTTAACCCGTCGTCTCCGGGGAAGTAAAACAAATTGCCTAAGTTTTGTAGTTTTGCGTGTATTGACTATAGGGAAAAGGAAGGGCCGTGACTAGTGAGTGAGAGAGAGACAGGCCTTTGTTGGAGTGTCATTTTCCTATATATACTCTCGAGGTAGTAAGAAAGAACACAGACCTAACTCTCTCTCTTCCCCCCAAGCCAATCTCTTCCATTGTTTATTTGCAGCACCACACATCTTCCCTCTCTCTCTCCTGAGGATGTCTGTCTCTTTATTCTTGAAGAAGAACAGAAAAAGTCTTCCTTTTCAATTCATCCCTCTTTAGTCTTACACCACACATCCTCCTTTTTCCTGCGCTAAGCTAAAGAGATAAAGGTTTTTCTTTCTTTCTTAGTCATCCATACTTTTTATGTTACAAATCACTCTTTATTTTTGTTCTTCCTTCGTTTTCTATTTCAAGAAGTAGAATAAAACTAACTTCAAAAGTCACAGAGTCACAGCTATTTGTGTGTGTGTGTGTTTCTCATGAATTCTAATTAAGTGGAGGAGGTTTCACTTTATTGTTTAATTTAGAACCAAAACAGCTAAGCTTGAGAGTACTTCTTCTGAGAATAAAAATGTCTAGAAAAGAGATTTTTGAGGAACCCTCTTTGCATCAGATTCCTGATCTTTCACTGCACATAAGCCCTCCAAGCAGTGCCCCTTCCTCAATTTGCACTGGCACCAATGATGCCGATTCCAGCTTCGATATATGGCGCAAAGATGAAAGTCTAAAATCCTACAGTGACGGTTCCATTAGAGGCACCGAGCTCTCTTTATCCAACCCCATAAACGATTTGGAGGCTGAGAGTCGATGGAGAAGAAACTTCAGCTCTGTTAGTAGGGAAGAAGTTCAAGCAAGGCATATTATAAATCATGGGATTTCACTGCTTGATGTTCCTGATGGAGTCAAAGCCATAAAAGGAATTCCATTGTACAACAACAACAACAATTATTCGTTCCCTTTTTCAACTTTGGATCATTTCAAAGAGATGGATCCTAAGTTTTGTTTCAACCAAATGGCATATCCATCTTCTTCTTCTTCGCCTTCCTTTAGGCCTTGTGGTATAGGGGGTTTTGAACCCATGTCAAGGTATAATGGGATAACCATGGAGACACTAAGACCCCAACAGATTCAGTATTTGCAACAACAACACCAATATGGGGTTGGGGCCTCGGATTACTCAAATGGGTTTATGAGATCAAGATTTATGTCAAAGCTGCCGAGTAAGAGGAATATGAGGGCACCAAGAATGCGGTGGACAAGTTCTCTTCATGCCCGTTTTGTTCATGCTGTGGAGCTACTTGGTGGCCATGAAAGTATAGCCTTTCTCTCTCTCTGCACTATTTCTTTGACTGAAACTTACAGATAGTCATAGCTAGATTTTCTTGTGGTGCTTTTCCTTTAATCGCTACTTGTGTCTTGGGCTGTTGTTATTAGGGGCTACTCCAAAGTCAGTTTTAGAGCTAATGGATGTCAAAGATCTTACACTTGCTCATGTGAAGAGCCATTTACAGGTACGGCTAGCTGATAAACACTCATTTTCCTCTCACTTACACTTCACAGAAAACCAAAAGAGAACACACACTCCTCTATTGAATACAACCCAAGCTCGCTCTCTCTCTCTCTCTCTCTCTCTCTCTGAGGGTGTGGGGTGCGGTGAAGACTTTGTCTATCCGTGTGGCACAGAAACCGATGAATGCAGTGGATGAATGAACAGTTGAAACTGTTCTTTATGGAACAGGACAACTTCTACTTTTAGAGGGGGGAGAGAGAAAAAAAGAGAGAGAAAAAGTAGCCATCATTTCTCAATAATAGAAGCAATTACTGACCTTACCAAACATATACCTCGTGGCTATTAAAGAAACCAATAAAAATCCAGAAAGAGAAGCATCTGATTTGATTTTTTTGACTGAGATTTTATTAATTTTTTTCCCTTTGTGAAATTGTAGATTTCTTTATTAATTTAATCTTCTATTTATTTATTGTTTTTTTAATTTGTTCTGCCTTGGCAGATGTATCGAACTGTTAAGAACACTGACAAAGCTGCTGCTTCCTCAGGTAATTCATATTGCTTAGCCTTCATTTTGCCCTTAATAATTCCCTGAATTCCGCTATATTTGAATTATTAAAGATTCTTTCATTTTGCTTTATGCTTTACACCTCTAAATAACATGCGTACACACAACACGTACACACAAGGCATGTGCCACAAGCGTTCAAATATGCGGATGTGAATTAATTGATAATGTCCATATGTGTACTACATGGACACATCTATACTTATGTACATAGTCAAAGAGATAAATTGTATTTTAAAGCGTTCATAAAAAAAAAAAAAAAAAAAATTTCATTTTAAAGCTTTAACTTTTGAAGCTCTAGATTGCTTCAATGTCAACCTTTCTTTTTTTTTTGTTTGTTGCTAAAGGTTCAACTGTTCAAGTGTCAACATAAATGTGATTAAATATGTCAATTTGAAGAAGTCGTTAACTCCAAAGAAAAAAAGTACACATTCTTATGGCTTTCAAGAAAAAAATAGTTTTCATTCTTATGCATATTATGATCTTGATCTGAATTTGTTGGAAACCTCTATCAGATGGATCTGGAGACGAAGATAATTTCTTGGACACAACACCAGCCCTACATCAAAATGAGAACTGTTTACTGAATCAAAGAAGAGCTTCAAATGCAGCTTTAGAGCATGAAATTGGGTACCCATCTAATCTATGGAGTAACCCTTCCAGGTAATTAAATCTGTCTCTCTCTCTCTGTCTCTCTCTTTGTGCTTTTATCGATATAGTTTGAGCATGAATGCACTTTCTTGGCACACTCTTTTGTGTTCAATGCATGAGTACCTTTAGCTTGGAAAATCTCAAAAGCAGGTCGACCCTTTTTCTGAAACTTTCTTTAGTTTCTTTCTGACAACTTTTGTTCTTCATTTGCTTTATTTCCCTGCTTTTTCCCATCATCACGAGAAAACTACTTAAAAATTTAAAATTAGCAAACGTAATGTGATTTTTATTTTTATTTTTAATTTTTGGGTAAAGAACGAAATGGGATTATGGGAGTTGCAGCTACAATAGTAAGCAACAGTACTGTCCATGAGACACAGAGACACCTCGCAACTTTTTCCTCTTTTTCATAACTATATTCATTTGTAATTTACTTCTATATTACTTATCTTTACACTGAAATATGTCTAAATTCTCAAGCAATCTTTGGGTTGAGCTTTTTATTTATTTATTTATTTTTTTTTTTATTTTTTATTTTTTTTAGAATAAACGGCAGAGCAATCTTTGAGTTGAGCTTATTCCTTTACTTAGTTGACATTTACATCCTCAGCTACATTGTCTGATTCTAGGGTTATTCCTCTTTTCTTCATACTAAATCCTTAACCAAGATTTTCCTTCACTTTTAGTTTCATTAATATCAAACTTCAGTTGTAGCACCATTTAGTTAATGTTGTAGCATGTCTTCTACTTTGTCTGAGAAGTTCGAGTTATGTATGTGTACAGCTAAAAACATGGGAGATCAGATAGTAATAAATAATGCTAATTAAAGATAATGGATATCTGTTTTTTAATACTTAAGTACTATTCCCTCAGAATTATATATATTTTTTGAAACAATTCCCTCAGAATTATAGTAACCAACTTTAGCAGCCGTAAAATGTAGATTAATATTTATATAAATAAAATCAATATATATATATATATATATTTTTTTATTATTGGTTAATTCGAATGTAGCCAACACTGTACAAGATATATACAGTTCAGCTCTACTGGGCATATAGTCTTTCTTCCTGGCTTTTTTATTTTTATTTTTTTACACAAGATAAAAACTTTACTTTAGTCTAATCTAAATATACGTATGTGTGAACCTCTCTCCTGAAGACTTGAATTCTAGCCCTTATCCTCAACATTCTACAAATACTTATACTTATAGAGTAACCATCGCACCAAATATATAAAGTGGTTTGAAATCTCAATAAGTCTAAATATGTAAAAAAAAATTCACAAAAAGTTTGACAACTATCAAGGTGGTAAGTTGTTATTTATAAGTAAAAATAATAATATCAATAATAGGGTCTAAATTAAAACCAATAAAAATTTTTCAATTTAATTTTTATGAAAAATGTTGTGTTTGTAGTATTATTCTTGAAATCTAGAATTGCTTGTAAGCCTTTATGCTTCTAGACATTGCATTATCCTTTTATCATATACTAATAGTTTTAAAACATATGATTGTCATGCACCGGTGAGTTTGAATTAGTTTTTTATTATTATTTTATTTATTATAAAGTGGATAAAGATCTATTTATATCTAAAAGAAGTGATGTTTTAAGAAGCTACACCTAAGCAAATAAGCTCTAGAAAAACACTAAACCAAACACACATACAATTTTGCTAGCATTATATTTGTTCTATAATTTAAAATCTCTCAATTTCATTATAATAACCAATAATTATTTGTTAAAATATTAGCAAGGGATTTCTGCCTCAAAATGTTGAAAATATTGGCGAATATTGGTGAAAAATAGCAGGCATCTCGAAAATATCAGTCTAACATAAGTAATAATACTAAAAAACAATGAAGGAAAAACAATAGTTTAAAATATATTTATAAAAATCGAGAAAAGAAAATTAAAATGATATATAGAGAGGGGACCAAGGATTTATGTGTTTTGATTTGATGAGCTGCATTCACAATTTTTTTTTTTTATTGGGTACATTTTTGTTATAATGAATTGGATTGTGTTATAAAAAATATATAATAGTATAGATAGGAATACATTAGGTTGTGAGAAAAACAATAATGGTATTATTACAAAACACATTTCTATACTATTCTATAAAACCGTAGCCTATATATATATAATGTCAATATGATAATTAATAATAATCTTTTAATATATTCTAACATCCCTCCTCGACTCAAGATGAAAGGGTAACAAAAACTTGAGTTTAGGGGGAAAAAAAAGAAAAAAGAAGGAAAAAAAAAGCCTTCAATGCTAATCAATTAAATGGAGATACAGCAAGAAAAGAAAAGTTTGAAAAAGTTCATAGTTATGAAGGAAAAAGAGCGTGATGCAAGTTAAAGACTCTATCTCTCGCTGGCGGACGTGCGTGAAAGATCTCAAAGAGCGTTTGTGTGCTACTTGGGCCAAGAAAAGCCCTAAGTAGACACTTGAATATAAAGACTAGGCACAACAATGAAAAGAGTTCTAATGCAAGAGTGTAAGTAAAGTATAGGAGCATTCCCAACACACACACGCATTTATATATATATATATATATATATATATATATAGACACACACTATGAGGAGTAAGGACCTAAAGTACGTGGAGGCCAGGGTTTCTTCAGAGTTGGAATGGCAAGTCTGGGATCTGAGGAGTTTACATGGTTTTTTTCTAACGACTTATATCCAAGGCGAAGAGTCCTTAGCGCCGCTATATTCATCACTTATTACAAAACGATGGTAGGATACGATATTTTACAAAACCATATTTGAATATTTATGAAAGTATCATGTATATCCTAATTTTTTTTAACAGTATCAACTACAAGAAATCCTTTCTTCTCAAAAAAACAAAACTACTTGAAATCCTATAAAATATATAAAATAAAACAAAATATTGATCACTGCAAAAACTGTTAACCAAGATCAAGGTCCTGCGCTAGTGGTATTTCAAAATCACAATTATTTCCAGTTTTTATAACCTTAGTTAGATTGTTCTTTTAAGACAAATATAAATAAAACAATGATAAAAAAGTAGATAGACTCTTATAGCATGGTTTAAATTAATTCTAGTAGTAAAATGTCAAAGTTGAAGTTGAAAATTTTAAGAATGCAAATAAATGTATTCCAACTTATGTAAAAAAATGACTTAAATTCCAACAAAATGAGTTTTTTGTTAGAGTGAAAGATGTCTTGTCTACTAAAGAATGTATTTCTATTCTACTAAAGAATAGGTATTTAATTTTATATAGATAGTGATGTAAAAGCTTTGGTTGCTATAGTTCAAGAGTCCTCCCACATAAAAATAGGAGAAGATTCTTCAAATTACAATTTCTTTTTCAACCATCACCCATGTTGGGTAAACTGGTACCTTCCCTTGTCATGAGGGCTTGTAGGTTTTCCATGGGCTTGCTAGTTCAAGCCCCAAGGGTGGGGGTTTAAGTATGGTATGCCCGCCCCCTCCCGCCTTCAATTCTTTGTGGCCTTCGTGTCCTTTTTGCAATTTAACAATCTCATTTTGATCTTCAATTTTCCATAATTTTGTGTCACCTTCCTACTCTATCTTTTCTCTAAAATATTTGACATTTATTTATTTATTATTTTCCGAGTGGCCAAACTTTTGAACAATCTAAATTTCGTAGACCTTCCCTTTTTTGTTGGATGTACATGTGTAAATGAAGTTTCACATTGAATAATGAGTAATTAATATAACATAATTGAGCACATATCCATTGGGCTTAGATCATTTGGGTTAAATATGTCTTTATATATTATATTAATTACTCAAGAAAGTTTCTCAAGGTGTTTATCCCTCCAACATTTTTAATGATGGCCACACTACGGGATCTAGATCAGTAACCGTCATCCACCTTCAATAGCTTTGAAGACCTTTTTTTCCCTCTTCAATGTCTAAGACCTCTATATCTACAATTGTCGCCCCAAACTCTCCCTTCTCCCTCCTTCCTCTATTGACACCTTTTCTTAATTTCATATTGAAAAACATATTTATAAACAAAAGATACACTGTTTACAATATAAAATTATAATATGACTTTAATATAATAAATTTAAAAGTAGAACATTAGAAATTTAGAACTAATTTATCAAGCCTCTATTTTAGCTTCACTGAATAATAGAATTACCCAATAACTTTAACATTCATATACAAAAATTAAACTACTTCAAAAATTAATGATAGAATTTGTTTTTTACATGATGATTGTATATAAATAATAATATGTAAAAGTAATAATATAAACTTATTTACCTTAAATATGAGTTGGAAGAATAAATTTAGAAGTCAAGAGGGAAATATAGGTTTGAATGAAACACATGAGAGGGAGAGAGAGTAATGGAAAGTACTTTTTTTAGTAAATATTTTTTTTATTTTTTTTATTTTTTTAAGTAAGAATGAAAGAGAAAGATAAAAAAAAAGTAAAAAAAATAAGAAATAAAAAAGGAAAATGAATTTCTTTCATTTTTAACTAGACATAGACCATTTTCCTATGAAAATTTTCAAAAAATACGAGATATATTTCTTTTAGGTTGCCATATACTTTTTTTCCCCAGAGAGGCTATTTAAATATAGTAATTTACTATAGGAATAAAGCTATATGATATTCTTCCATTTAAGGCCTTAGGTAATTATTACCTTAGGAAGCACCTGTACAAATATAGACACGGGTACAGATACAGATACAGGATGGTAACATAGCAATTTTAATTTGAAAAAGTAAGACATGGGTATGGCGGGGATCTGTATATTAATTAATTATTAAATATATATTTTATAGTTAAGCATTTATTTTCATAAAATATTAAACTAATATCAATTTAAGAAAAATAATAAATATTTTATTCGTATATATTATTAATCATTTTTTTTATCAAATTAAGAGTAATAATGAATAATAAAGCAAATTCATTACTATTAAAGGATGTTTAGAAATTAGAATACAAATCAAGGATAAAGATATTTATTAATTTTCAAATGTGATATTATCATTCAAAGCATGAATGTTCTCTTTGTTTTGTGAAAGGATATTCGATTCCTCTTGTTCTCGTGTCCTGGTTGTATCCTACATTTTTAAAAATTTTTTTAAAAAAAAGACACAACTAGGATACACATGCGAAAGTATCAGAAGAGTATCAAGTGTCTGACACCTTAAATGAAATGTCCGTACTTCCTAATTATTACCACAATTTCTTTGTGGAAGAGCCAATTTTGTGATAATCAATATCGTATGGAAAATGCACTAGATACGTAAGATTGTTAAAAAAAATACATGGAAGCTAGTCGGTCTTTTATAAATATTGATGAGTAGTTTCTTATGTATCATTTTTTTTGAGTTTTCCATTTTAGCAATAGAGATAAGAAAGCAATAGGGAAATAGACACCCAATGGGAAGGGAATAGGGTTGGAGAAGGCTACGTTTCATCTTGTAAATCACCAAAAGAGGGAAAGAATCTAAACATTCTTGATGTAGGTTACAGTACCTAAGAGTGGTTGCTTTTCTTTCTTCCTCTTTTGGTAACTTCAATCCCTTATAAACTATCATTGTTAGAATCCAGCCAGTCCTTTGGGATCTCCTTTAACTCCAGAATAACTCTCATATATAGTTCCCTAGCTACTACCTAAACAAACAAACTTTAGAATCTTACTTATAGAATCAGTAGTTACATGCCCAAACTGGGATTTGCAATGAACTCTTAGTGCTTTCCTTAGTGGATTCTCTAAACTTGGATTTGACTAGCTTTCCTGGAACTTGACAATGACCTAAGATTCAATTAGGCTGGAGTCCAGCACCGCACATGGGATGGCTAAAAAGTGCTATAGGATTTATTAGATACAGTAAGCTTTCATGATATTGAAATTAGAAATTTGGTGCATGTGAATCTGTGCCCTTTTTGCTTACAACCCCTTTTGTATTACTTGACACCTAATTTTCTTTGACTTGCACAACCTTGGTTAAAAAAAGGTGAAACAATATTTTTCTTTTGGTAAGTAGGTTAAACAATTAACATATATAATAACAACACATATATAATTGTTGCATAAATGGGATGACATTTGTTGTGGTTTTAATAGAATCAAGCAATATTCCCTTAAATATTATAAAGAGCAAATGTCTCCTACCATTAATTGACCTGTAAACACATAATGATTTTTATATATATATATATATATATATATATAGAATATTTCTTAATAAAATCATTAAAATACTATCAACTGTAAATTTAAGTATAATTGATTTACTTACTCTAAAATAATGCCGATGATGTAAAGAAAAAGAAGTCTCTAGCTCTCTATCCCATTTATCTGTTGGGTAGCATTAACATATATATATATATATATATATATATATATATCAATTAGAAGCTGATTACTTTCTAGCTTCCAATGCACAAATGGCTTCCTTTCAAATCTTCTTCGTCTCTACTTTCTTCTTCTTCCTCAACCCACTGACACAGCATCAAGTGCAAAAATATGCGAAAGGTGACTTCTAACTTTCATGTTGTTGGCACTAGAATGCCCCTTAGGTAGCATTTTGAAGGTAGGATATATTATGGCCAAAAAAGGAAAAAAGAGAGGCAAGAGAGTGTCTACTTCCATGGAGCCGAGATATGAGGTAACCTGCACAAAGAGAATGAGAAAGAAGCTATTACTACTGAAATGAAAGGTCTCCAATTTTACTCAAGACAAGGTTAATGATGTATACAAACTGTTTATAGAAAAGCGTCTTTTTTTTTGACTTGATACTACCGAGAAAAGAGTTGAAAGATCAATATGGATACAGGAACGAGATAGCTTGCTGTAACTAGAAAACTGCCCTAAGTGGTATCCTTCCCGTTGTTCTTATAATATATCCTATTCCCATTTGTCAAAGCAAAAATGTTAATGAGTTAGCTCAAACGTAAGTGGTAGCAAATTATAGGATATACAAACTGACTATGGTAATCTAGGATTTACCGACACTTCATAAAAGGCGTCAATGCCATATTTATGTTTTAACCATATCATCCTGATGTCTTATCTAGCATGTTATATTATAAGTTTTCAAAAAATTACCTGTGTTGCTGTGTCATATACCCATACCTATGTCCGTGCTTGCTAGATGGAAATTAGTCAATATAAGAAATAGATTTGGTCTTGTCTAAATTCTCTTGAAATTTCACACCTACGGGTGCTTTTGTTGGTAATCTCTCGCTCTCTCTCTCTCTCTCTCTCTCTCTCTCTCTCTCTCTCTCTCTCTCTTATGTGGTTAATGGATTCAATTTCTGATCAATGTATTTTGTTGAAAAAAAGAAGTATTGATTTGTGGGATCTGGAATTTGACCAAAGTATAAGCCATAATTAAAGTGTCATTTGGTATTTTAGAATGCAAGATTTGGTGTATGGATGTGAAAAAGAATCTAAATCTTGTTTACTAGACCTTGGAATCAGGTAGCTTACAGCATCTGTAGGAATTTGTTTCCTATTTACATAATTAATACGTCCTATTTTTGATAATTACACCCTTCTGCCTTATGAATTCAGTTCATTCAAGGAACCATGAAAATCGATTTGAGTGCTCTTGTGATTCCAAAGTAAGATCATGAAGATGTTGGAAAATTCTTGAAACAATAACTTATAATTTACATATTTTGAAAAGATGAAGTCACTGTATATTCTACAAGAGCTTGCTAGAAGCCTAGAAACTTAATTACATATTTCAGTTGTTCTGTGAAAGAATTCTAGTCTTAAAATGAATTCATCATCCAGTTTAGGTTTTGCATAATTCAGAAATCTCATTACTTGTTTTTGAGGGCACACTGGAGTTCATCCTTCCAGCGGTTTACAAGGATTGATAATAGACTTTTCCAGGGACGTTTCATTCTCTTGAATAAATTTCTTGAGCTGTGGTCATGCTAACTGTTTGATTTGTGTCTAGCTCACAGTTAACGAGATTTATATCTCATTACTTTTCAGCAGATCTTTTTAGTTGATGTTTTCTCAGCATAAATTTAACGCGCTAAAGGCTTTGTGTTCAGTTAAGTAGTTCTTAGAGGACTTTTTTTTTTTTTTTTTGGCTGAGAAAGTACTTAAGAGGACTAGACTGGCTACATGTATATCACAAATTCAATGAGGTTAGCTAACCCCAAAATTACACAACCTACTCAAGAGTCTGACCTATATTTATTCAGTAATCATATTTACAAGATATCCAAGTAAAAGTGCATCTATGATACCTAAATGGGCGCATATGTTAACCCATATATCATAGCTGCACTTGAATTAATGAACTGAGATATATGGGGCTTTGGCTGAATTATATGAGACTCTGCTGTTTTGTCTGCTAAATTATTTACTTGTTTCCTAGTTAGACCTAGTTGTTCGGTCTCAAGAACATTTATGTCAATTTGGATGAACCTATAAGCAGAATCACCCAGTCAGAAACAACAATACCCAAAAATTGAATAAATTATATTGCATTTAAAGTAGTAGTCTGCTTATGAAAACTTCACTATTAATGTAAGGAGAATGATCTCCATATTGTGACTTCTATTAATGTAAAGAGCGGTGCTCAATGGGAATTTTAGGCAAAAGAATTGAAAACTAACTAGTTGTCCTATGGAATTATTGCAGTGGAGGAGCATGGGTGCAAGCCAGCTCAAGGAATATGGACAGACTAAGACTAGAAACGCTGTCATTTCAACAAAGATCTGGAAACCAAATTGAGGTAGTTACCTAAAGATTGTGATACTTTTGAAAGAATTAATTTTTTATTATCTTCATGCACGTAACAATATAATAATATGATTATTTGGACTAGAATATGTACAATATCGATCTATTATCTAATCCGCGCAAGGCAAGCAAACATATATGTATATATATATATGTCCTTGAATTTCTATGAATGCATGTAATGTCATATACATAAGTAGCTTTAGGTATATAATATGACGTATAAAAGCTAATAACAGGTAATGTAAACAGATAATCATACTAGGGAAATTTAATTTCCAAAATGTTTTAAAAAATATATATTATAGAGAAATTTTATAAAACCAAAAGGCATATATACAACTAAAAGTTTAGAGTCTGCAATCAAAGTTAGATTAAAAAAAATTCCAGTTTAATCAATGATGCATTATATATGATTTAAAAGTTTGTTCACCAAAAATACTGGTTCTACTTTTTTTCAATTGTTATTCTGTGACTAGATTTTAATATAAGTTTCGAAATTCGTGGCAGGGAAGTGATGATTCTGCTCAATCAAAAAACTCCAAGGGGTCAAGTTTAAACCCCAAAAATCCAAGCTTGGAGTTCACTTTAGGGAGACCCGACTGGCAAAGCAAAGAACTTTGACTAATTTAATTAGTTGGTAGTTTCCCAGAAGTGATATATTTAGGTACAGTTAGTGAAGCACTAAAAGAAATCACTCTTATAAGTTTTTGGTATATCATCTTGTATAAATTCCATGCTTGTACATACATTTTGTGCTAAAGCTGCTGATCTTGATTGTGAGTTGATATGACTCGAATGAGTCATTTACTTTCAAATGTCATGAATGAAGAAAAAGCAGAGGAAAAATTAAAGAAGGAATCAGATAATGGTGCATTATATGGCTTTTATTCTCTCATTTATCTTCACACGTTTTTATATCTTTTTTGTGGGGTCATTTAAGTGAGTGATTAGCGTGTGAAAGCATGACTTATGGTCTCTTTGTTTCGTCAATATATATATATATATATATATATATATGTACACACGTACATTCATATTCGATTTGATGTTATATATTTGCACTAAGAATAAGGTAAAAAGATTTGGCTGTAAAGACGTAAGGAATATTATATATAATTTAGTTCACATGCAGACCACATTTTTCGCATAAGAATTCATGCATAAATAAAGCTGGTGCTCCTTTCAGATTTAGATAAATTATCGAGTAATAGATCATTGCTTTTGAGCTCTTATTCCACGTTGCTTGATACGGTGATTAAAATGCTGTCGCAATTGCGGGGTGCACTATGACCCACTAGTTGATCCTTTTTAATTTTGCCGACGATCAAAAAGATTATCTCACTGTTTCAAATCCTGTGACTAAATCTCATATGATAATTCTCTTACAATAGCTGTAACCTTAAGTGGAGCATATTCTGAGGCACGTAGGAACTTCACAGATTTAGGTCCCTGTCCTCATTCATCATTGGCCTTTGCAAAGATTAAAGGGCCTTTATTTACTTTGAAGAAAAATCAAATTAATGGATCCCATCATCCCTTTTTTTTTTAAAAGAGATCATTTAAAAATCAAATAAATTTTACGTGTCAGACAGAGGGATCTTTTCCCAAATTAATTAACTAATTAAAAATAAATAAAAATTCCTCCTTCCAGAGCAATGTATGTATGGAGTTATCCTCTACAAGCTCACGGTATTGCATAATTAAATATTGTGAGAAACTTTATCACAAGCAAAGTGGAAATCAACCTCAATGGGTTTGTGCTAGGCTGCTATCATGAAATGTAGAGTTGGCAGTAAGATAAGTGACCCCAACATTGTCACACAAAAGGATTGGAGCATGAGAAAGCACCAAAACAGGAGGTAAGAATCAAAGCTAAGAAATATCAGTCACGGTTATAGACAATCTATTTTGTAATTGGGAGTCGAATTATAATTGAATGGTAAATTTGTAATTTTACCAAGAAATGATTGAAATATCACTTGAATTCTTGGATGAGTGAGATCTATGTTCCAAATTTCGTCAGATCTCATGACAATTAAAACATGCTGGATGCAAAAAAAGACCATCAAATCATACCAAGTTTCATCGGTTAAGATGCATTGTTTTGTATTGAGGCTAGACTAGGTCCAAGACTCATTCTCCTTTGAGTCTTTTGTCTCTTCATCTTCCCTCTTGTCTTTCGTGGGGATGGCAACATTGAGTCCCTTGTCAAATTAATTTATTACAGTGTTGTAAACACCTCATTTTGCAACCTTCATTTACCTTTAGAAGAAAGCGGGAGGGGAGGAAGGGGGTAAAATGGTCATTTCACACACTAAGGACAAAAATGTATTTCAAATCATCAAATCATTAATCATACTTGATAAAAAAAAAAATTTTAAAGTTTCAACAATTATAACAACTCGTTTAGTGCCTCAATTGAACATTCGGATTGAAAAATATCACAAAATCAAGATTGAATGATTAATATGCATTAGCTTGTAAGCGCATGCATATGCATGGATCTATAATATTAATAACAAGATTCTATGTTTCGTCTTCAACTTTTGGTGTACTAAAATACCCTCACACAATTTCTTAAACTCTCTAAAATAACTAGTGGTTGCTCTAGAAATCTATTTTAGGGTGGTCACTAAGAAACTTAAATTATACAAAATTTAATAAAAAGACAATTTGAATATATCAACGTCATAAAAAAATTAAAAAAAAAAACCAAGCAAATACATAAAATATTACAATTTTTTTTTTGTACTAACAAAGAGAATAAGAAAAAATAAATAAATAAATAAAAGATAAAGTGAAAATTGAAAATTCTGATATGAGAATAATAAAGTGACCAAAATAATTTCATAACAAATTTTATGCAACAAGTTGTTAGCTTGTTATTGATGGGTAAAACATGTCAATATTGAACTTGAATTAGAATTAGTAACAACTTACCACATAAGATTTATTGCAAAATTATTGTAAAAATATTGTAGATGTAGCATTACTTTTATATTTATTGAACTCAAATTCTTATGATTCTCAAGTAAAGGTATTCAACATTTGTATTAGGGTGGTCAAAATAAGTTAATTTAGTATATAATATATTTTTTTAAAGTATATATATACATTTTTTTTCAAGTCGGGTGGTCATAAAACATATTAGTTTAAAATGATTATTTATATAAGTTTTTTTTTTTTTTTTTTTTTTTTTTTTTTTCACGTATAAAATTTTCTTTTGATAAGTGAGGGTGGTCCTAGGACCACCCTCACATACAAGTAGAGAAACCAATGAAAATACCCCTATCTTTTAGTTAAATAATTTTAAATTAAAAAATATAAATTGGTTAAATAGTAATTTTCTATTTATAAATTTTAGGCTTTTTCCTTTATTTTCTTCATTCGGCCTAAAACTTAGAATACTATTTTTATCTCATTTTTTTAAAACATTATCCCGCGTTACTTTACCTCTTTCTTTAAAAAAAAAAATACACACAGTTATTTATATATCACTTTTAAACATTATAACACTAAACCAAAAAAACAAATAAATAAAACAGAGTATTATTGCACGGGCAAAATGCGTGTGATAAGTCTAGTATACTTAAAAGATATACATTAAGATGCATAGTATAATTCTTACATATATAATTTAAATATTATTGATAGTCTTTTTTTTTTTTTTTTTAACTCTTTAAAAAGTCTTGTAAGAATATTATTAGGTAAAAAATATAAATTGTCTATTTTTTATTTTTTTATTATATTTTTTTATGTTCATTAATTTTATACTCTTTGGTTTTTGTACACAATAACTCACTTGGATGAATATTTATGATGTGATCCCACATTTGACTCCAAAATTAAGAAATAAAACTCTCTCTAAAAATAAATAATTTAGGACACATGACGTAAAATTAGATTTCAATTGCAGAATCTAATTGGAATTTCTCTAAGTTTTACCTATTAATATATATATATATATATATATATATTTATATATATTTGCCCAGTTGAAACTAAGCTACACAAGATTATTGATAATTTAATTTTGATTGGACAGTAAAGTGATTAATTAAATGAAAATATGTGATCGGTTAAAATGTGGCTTGGTGCATCGAATTCAATTGGCTATCTGATATTTTGATAATTTTGGTCAATTACTTCAAGAAATAATTATTTTAAAAAGCATAAATATCATTCCAAAATATCTAATACATGAAAACATCACAAAATTCCGTCCAAGTATAGAACGAAGCTTACAAAACTGATCCAAAATGTGCGGAGCAAGCGGTCGGAAGAAACTTGGATCTAACACCTGACACTTGGATTGACCCTTTGGGTCTAGACTCGACAGCCCACTCCGCTTGCGCTAACTTTCTAAGCACTTCTAGCTTGAAAATTAAGTTAGTCACTACCCCCATCCGAGGGACCCTCCCCCCTAGCCTCTTAATTCTTAAAGAGAAATCCCGTTTTCTGCTTTACTTTTCTGCATGCATATATTGTTTACATTTGAATTCTCATGTCAATATTTGTTTTTGTTCATAATTAGTAGAATGGTACTATAGCATGTTGCAAAAATAATTTAGATTTTGACACAGCTGATGAGGTGTGTTTTTTGGTATTGGGTGTGCCAAATGCTAAACATTTAGCACTTGGCACACCTGATGCCAATGCTCTTAACATGCTATGAAATTCCTTTAGGACAAAATGGGCTTCTGTCCTTTTTAGCCAAACTAATTAGCATTTTGTCCTTCTTCCCAAATTAATTAGGGAAATGCCCCTCTTTTGAAACTCGATTTTCTCAAAATCGAGTTTAAAAAAAAAAAAAAAATTTGGAACCCTATAGTGACGTTTTAAAAACCTATAGTGACGTTTTATAACTTGATATCCATGAAATCGAGTTATAGGCAATAAATTTATAAAACGCTACTATAGGTCTTTAAAAACGTCACTATAGGTCCTTGAAAACGTCACTATAGGGCTTAACTCGATTTTGAAAAAGTCGAGTTTCAAAAGAGGGGCATTTCCTTATTTAGTTTGGGAAGAAGGGAAAAATGCTAATTAGTTTTCCCGAAATGGGCATTTGGCAATTTTGTCCAATTCCTTTATGATATGATATTGTGCTAGATAGGATTTTTAGGGTAAATTGCAAATTACACCCGTAAAGTTTGAGGGTGTTTGGATTTTACATCTTGAAGTTTCAGAATTTGGATTTTACCACTTGAAGTTTGGGGATGTTTGGATTTCACCCTGACGTTTCAGAAATTGAATTTTACCCTCCTAAATTATAGGAGTGTTTGGATTTTACACCCTCAAATTCTGAAACTTTAGAGTGTAAAATCCAAATACTTCCAAACTTTAGAGAGTAAAATTTAAATTCTAAAACGTCAGGGTATAAAATCCAAACACCCAAATTTTAGGGGTAAAATTCAAATTCTGAAACTTTAGGATGTAAAATCCAAACACAATCAAACTTTAGAGGTTAATTTGTAATTTACCCGGATTTTTATTATAAACATGCATGTTGATTTTTATGAGATGTGATCATGAATAACATAATGTTGCGATATTGAATTTGTTAGCATGATCTTAGATCTAGGACTAATTTGTTAGATTAGATTTTAGTTCATAGATCCTTTTTTTTTTAAAGAACCTTGATCTGTTTTTCAAAAATTATTGTGCTTCAAAGATTAATTTTCTGTTCTAAAACCATTTTCTGCACTGCGTTATTTTACTGCACTAAAATTCTGCACTGCATTATATTATATTATATTACCACTAATTTTTATTTAAAAATAATGAAAAAAAAAAAACCTAAAAATTGAATTGAAAATCTGGATTTCTTTGAATAATTGAAATAATTATAGTTGATAGAAATTACAAAGTTTTGAGTCCTAATTACATTCTAAAGAAAGTACAAGACTTTGAATCCTAGTTACATTCTATCAAAATGAAAATTACATTAAACAAAGCATACTAATGTAAAACCCTAGATCTAGGTTCGGGGACTAGGTTACAAGGTAATTGAACATGTGTAGGCATTTTCTAGGCTAGTAGTGGTCAATTACATCTATATGGCGAATATTCACATCATAAATAGCAAACACACATTTGAAATTGAAGTGGAAACTAGATTGAAATTGAAGATGTAATTGAACATGTGTAGGCATTTTCTAGTTTCGTGTCATGTATTTTTATTGGTTTAAATTATTAGATCTGGAAGCACGCTTGGTAGCAGTGACCCTTGCCCACTTGGTAGCACGTATGGGTTGGGCTCATACAATAAGTTCGAAAGAAACCGACCCATACCCTCCAAACTGCACTACCTCAATTTCCCCAATATGTCGCATGGGCTTGGGTCATGCTTATAAAAATAAAATAAAATATAATGCATGAATTGAGCTCATAAGGAAGTTGAGCTTGGTTGAATTGAGCTTGTAAAAAATGTGTCACAAAAAAAGGTATCAACAGCCATATATGTTATTGACCACTACTGGCCTAGAAAATGCCTACTCATATTCAATTACCTTGTAACCTAGTCCCCAAACCTAGATCTAGGGTTTTAGATTAGTACACTTTGTTCAATGCAATTTTCATTTTGATAGAATGTAACTAGGTTTCAAAGTATTGTACTTTCTTCAAAATGTAATTAGGACTCAAAACTTAGTAATTTCTATCAACTGCAATTATTTTCAATTATTCAAAGAAATCTAGATTTTCAATTCAATGTCTAGGTTTTTTTTCTTTTTTTTTTCATTATTTTAAAATAAAAATAAGTGGTAACTCCATTGTACAACCCCAATTTAGGGGGAAAGATGTTTCAAGTGGGCTTCCCACTTATTTGAGGAGCATCACCGCAATCTCTCTCTCAAACCCAAGGTCACAATCTCTCACAAGTGCTTTTATCTACTTGATTGATTGTGACACTTTCATTATTTTAGTTGATTTGTGTTGAAAGGGTTTGTTTGTTTCACTTTGTGGTTGATTTGCTAAGAGATTGGCAGAATGGGATGCCTTGTGGTGTTTATCCAAGCAATGGGGACATCATAAATGGTGGATGAAAGCAAATGTAGCATGTTTGTGGACTCTTGTGTTTGGAACACTCTTGTCGGTGAAATTTATCAAATTACATTGGATTTTATTTTGTGTTTGGATTTTATTTGAATTTGAAATTTTTTTTTTTTGGTGAAATTTGAAATTCTTGGATTTTTATTTAATGATTTGGGATATGATAATTTGGAGTTTAATTTCTTATTGTATTGGTGAATGAATAAATTATATTGATGGAAAATGAATTTGGGACTTCGATTTGATTTTTTTTATAATTATCTTTAAATATTTGTATACTTTTGTATTTTTATGAGTTAGATCAATAGATTTGATTCATTTGACTATCTATTATGTAACTAGACAACTCATTTTGTATTTCCTATAACTTGAGCCTTCGACCCTTGATAATGATATCAAAGGAAGAAAGCATCAATAAAGTAGTGCACGAGATTGCAAAAATCTTTATTAAAAAAAAAATTGTTCAGCATTCGCATGACTCATCCTTATGCAATCTCAAGGTCACATATCTTGTATTCAAGTCCGGGTCAATGTATAAGGCAAGTAAGGCGGCTGCTTAAGGCCCCAAAATTAACCAATAGAGATATCTACTTACTTGTGAAAATATTAATTAGATCCTAAATATTAACTAATAAATTTTTCTTTTTTCAAAGAAAAACAAGGTCCCAAAGTGAAAAAAACCCCAAATAAAATTTAAAAAAGAGCCCAAATTTTAACCAATAGAGATATCTCTTTACCTGTGAAGATATTAATTAGGCTCAAATATAAATCAATAAATAAAAAATAATTTTTTGTCTAAGAAAAAAATAGTTTTTCATTGAATGTGTGTGAAAACCATTCCTATTCTCAATGGGAGCTCTAGAGTGTGGCACTCATTATTCTTCCACACGTAGAAGCTAAAAAGCGCTTTCTATCTCTCTCTTAATGAAACAAAATGGAAATCAAAATACAAAAAATTTCATTCTCAAACCTCAATCTTCTCTATATAGATGGAGGGAAAGTGCTTCTTTATATTAAAAAAAAAAAAAAAAAAAAAAAAATTAACTTCCTAAGTTGCACACAAGACCTTCTCTGTTAAGTGTTACCATTGAGGTGGGTTCCAATAGTAAAATTTCTGATAGTTGAATAAAAGATCTAGGGTACAATCTCTGTCTACACCAAAAACTATTAGGTATATTTGTATAATGATAAAAATCACATTCATCATAAGCGGACGTCATAGGTTGAAATTCCATAAATTTTTTTTTTTTTTTTTAAAGTGTTACCATTGAGGCTTGTGAGAGACTGCACATCTCGCCCATTTTGAATTGATTGGTTTAGGCCAAACCCATGTGAATTGGTAGAGTTGTGTTAGTGCCTCTCAAAATGGTGGTTCGAATGATTATATTTTCCCCCTAGATTAAAGGTTTTACAATGGAGTCACCAATTGTTTAATTATTGGAATAATTAAGAAAACCATAACTAAAAAAATCATCATTTTATTGATTTCAGAATATGTACATTGATTAAAGGAAATTACACGGCTTTGGTTCTAGATACAATCTAAGATAAAATTCATTGCTTTGTTTCCTAGTTACAATTTAGGGATTGAAAATTATATGGATAAATATTTGATCTACTATCCCTTGATCTAATCTCAAAGGCTACTTTACAAGATAGGAAGGTGTTGGGTGCACAACTTACCTGGTGAAACCGGTCTTCTACATTAAGGTGGTCAACATTCATATATATCATCCAACATATTATCAATCAATTGCATATTCATTGCTTTGCTTGAATTTAATGGGAGTGCATGTGATAAACCCTAATTCCATTTATTCATCATTACATTTGAATTGAAAAATAAATTCTAGTAAATTTGTGTGAATGGTGATATCCTAGATTCAAGTATTTGGAAAAAATTATGAAATTAACATTGATTTAAGATCAAAGCTAGATAGTGTCATGAATGAATATGTGATGAACAACTAAGAACATATGAAGATCGCATATGAACAACATTCAAGCATATTCAAGTAATTTAAATAATCAATTAGATTTAATCTTAAATTAACATTATAGCAAAATGAAAAACAAGTTAGGAAAATAGATGATACATGTATGCAAGATCCACACGATGGAAGAGGATGCTTTTGGTGGAGGTCCTAAGGGTGGAATAGAGAAGAAGAACTAGGAAAGGGAAAGTGAGGCTCACTCAATATCTTTGAGTCATAGGAAGACCATACTAACTCCACTTTACTAAAACTTAAGAGGGGAAAAGAGAGGATGTTTCTGTGTGCCTTGGAATAGAGGGAATGGGGATGGGTTTATATAGTAGTGATGGAAAAATATGAATGAAAAGGCATTCAATGAGGGTTGACAAAGGATGAGAGAAAATCATGAACCTAAACCTAAATTCATAGTTTAGGAAAAGCTGATGCATTAATTTCGAAAGCTAGTGGGAGTAGTGAGCAGGCAAAATGACTAAAACTTCGGTTATGGGGTTTAATTAGTATTTCCCCTCTGCTAGGGAGTTAAGGGGATTAATCACTATCAATGAATCATCTACTATGTATGATAAAATAGAATGCAATAGAAAGAAACAAGAACATTGGGAATGGTGTACATATTCACAATGTAGTCAAATGGGTTCAAATGCTTAACATAATGGACCTCCTAGACTATAAATTCATTGTTGATTTTTTTTATTTTTTGGTCAATTCTTTCTTTTTATTTTGTCTGTTCTTTTTGTAGAATGGGGTTGTAAAGCAAATAAATAGGGGCACCAAAAGCAACCTAGATGAATACGTGACTTACATGACATCATGGTAGTCAAAGGCTAGTCAGGATTTCACCTAGGCGCCTAGGCAAGGTGCCACTAGCATGACTCGGCTCTAGCCTAAGCAAGCAAGGCCAGAGCATTAAATGGGCTAATTGGCCTTCTTTGCTTTGGGCTTGGTTGCTCCCACATTATTGTCAATCTTTGTGAGGATTTATCTCCTATTTGTAAATACAAGAGAAAGAAAGATGCTTTGTTCATTCATTGACGAAAATTACAATTGGTTTTCTTACTTGGAGATTGCTTCTTGGAATTTGATCTGGGTAGGTAGATTGGCATGAATTGATGTATGTTGATAAAATTAGGTTTTGGTGAAGAGGGATTTTAAGTTTAGGTAAAATGGAGTTTTGTTGAATTGGTGATTTGCAAAATTACAGTATGGATGTTTTATGAGATACTAGTACTAATTGTTGACACCTCATTTTGCAATCTGCATTTAACCTTACATGGAGGATAAAAGAGTAATTTCACCTTGAAAATATGCATCTTGATTCTGGTCATTAGATCCTTAATCTTATTTCACCAAAATGATTTGAATGTTGTAACAATCAAATCGACTGGTTATAAGCCCTAACCGGACTATCAGATTGGAAGTTACCATCAAATCAAGTTTTAATGGCCGAGATGCACTATCACAAATTGAATCCGACTATATGTAATTATGAACAATTAATTCCAATTGGTTATAATTATAATCAATTTGAGATTAATGACGTGTCATAATTTGATTAGATAGGACTACATTTTATGGTAAGGTTGCACACACTTAATTAATCAGATAGTTAAACATTAATTATTCAATGAGTAATTTGTAGAATTATTTTTTAATTAGGGTAAATTTGGAACTAATTAAGTCTGAAATGGGAGTGATTAGAGCCTATTAATGTTAATTGGAAACTAATTTGAGACCTATTAATGTTAATTGTGCTGAAATTGTTTTCTAACAAATGACCTTTGCTCACCATTTCGTTGATATCTCTCAGAATATTTTGAATCTTGAATGAGATTAATTTTCCCAGAAACTAGACATCTGGACTTCAATTTGAGCACAAGAACTAGACAATTTTGATCATAATTGAGTAAGATATGATTTTTTGAATTTAGTTCTACAAGCTGTTATAGTAGTTACGGGAAAACCGAATTTTGCTTGCTCCTCACTCTCACTAATCTCTACATTTAATACACCCGATTTCCTCAAAGGCTAAAATAAGGTCTTGGTTCATGATTCTTTGTCAACCCTCATTAAATAACCTTCCATTCATATTTTTCTCCACCACTACTATATAAACCCCTCTCTCTTCCATTCCAAAGCACACAAAAACCCTCTCCTCTCTTCTCTTCTCTTAAGTTATAGTGAAGTAGAGTAGTCTTATCGTATCTTGGTTTTCTTGATACTCAAGGTATTGAGTGAGACTCACTCTCCCTCTCCTAGTTCCTCTTTTCTCCTCCACCCTTAGGACTTCACCAAGAGCCTCCTCCTCCTCCATGTGGATCTTGTATGCAAGTATAATCTCTATCCTTAACTCGTATTTCATGTTGCTATAATGTTAATTTAAGATTAGAGCATGCTAGTGTTTATTCAAATTCCTTGAATATGTTTGAATGTTCTTAAATGTTTTTATGTGTTCTTCATATGTTCTTGGTTGTTCATCACATGTTCATGCATAATACTAGTTTTGATCTTAAATCCACATCAAAAACACGAAAAAGATGTTTGTTTAATAATTCTTTCAAATCCTTGAATCTAGAATATCACCATCCACATACATTCTCTAGAATTTATTTTTCGATTCAAATAAAATGCATAATAAATTAAATTAGGGTTTATCACATGCACACACATTAAATTCAACATGCAAATTGATTGATAACATTTTGAATAATGTTATATGAATGTTGGCCACCATAGTTTAGAAGACCGATTTCACTGGGTAAGGTGGGTGTCTAACACCTTCCCACCTTGTAACATAGCCTTCAAGTTTAGATCAAGAGTTGATAGATCAATGTTTATCCTTATAATTTTCAATTTCTAAATTGTAACTATGAAACAAAGCCATGTATTTTATCTTAGATTGTATCTAGGACAAAAACCATGTAATTTTCCTATGATCAATGTAAATTCAATTTCAAATTAATAAAATGAGGAATTTTTCAATTTTGATTTTCTTATTTATTCCAATAATTAAGTAAGTGACGACTTTTTTGTAAAACCCTTAATCTAAAGGGGAAAATATAATTAGTCAAACCTCCATTTTAAGAGGTAATAACACGACTCTACCCATTCACATGAGTTTGGCCCAACATTCCAAAAAATGGTTCGGGGGCACGGTCTCTCACACTAATGACTGAAGATTATAAACTGAGAGAGAAGTTGTGAGGTGAAATTAATTTTCTATGGTGTTTTGTTGGGGTTCTAATGTTGTTTGCAATGAAATATTAACCCTTCTGTTTCACATTTGTTAACATGGTATAAAGTAATTGTTGGGGACATATTTTTATGTAATTGGCATATCCTTTGACAAAACGCACTTTATTTGTATTTGGATAAATCTAAGTAGGTTCAAGATGATCATTACAAGTGGTTAAATTGAAGACATGAAGACTACTCAAGAACTGCTCAAGAAAAGTGCAAATCTGCAAGCCTCGATACCTCCTCAGCAGAATCTCGATCTGTCAAGATTCATTAAAACTCGACAGATATCTCGATCTATCGGGCTTACGGGCTTACGGGTTTTCAGATTATAGCCAGTAATGTTTTTATTCTAAAAGACTATTTGTTTATGAGTTTGTATAATCTTTATTGGACTAGGAAAACCAAAGGTTTATGTAAACCTATTTAGAATAGGAGAGCCCATTAAGCTCCTATTTAAAGGAGGTGGGAAAAAGAAAAACCTAACCCTAGAGAGCTTCATAAGGTTTTCTTTTTGAAACCCTAGCCTCCTCCTATAGAAGAAAGAGTTCTTGCTGCGTTTCTTGTACGCCTTTGGGTTCTATAACCAAGCAAAGTCTCTTGCACCAACATTGAAGATCTTATTGGTGTTTCTATGTAAAGCTGTTGCAAATCAACTACAATAATCAAAGGGTTGCTGTGGAGTTAGTCACGTACTGGGATTCGTGCAAAAGAGTAAGTCGCATACTGGGATCCGCACAATTGGTTAGTCACGTACTTGGGAGTCGTGCATCAGAAAGGGGAACTATCACTACAAAACAAGTCCAATTGGGTATTGGGGTAAGGGTTCAACTGTAGGTTGGTAAGGTACTTGAGATTCCTTTACTTGTAACCGCTTGTTGTGATAATAGTGGAGTTTCGGGAGTGGTGACCTGAAAATTACCCGGTGAGGTTTTTGCCGTTAGGTTTTCCCCATCAGTAAACAAATCACCATGTTATTTATTTTCCGCTGCATAATTAGTTTATTGGTGATTTGTTTGTGCTACTACGCGTTTGCATGATAAATTGATTAATTAACAACTTGACTAATTAATTAATTAATTTCTATCACAAGGGGTCATTCAGTTTGTGGCCTATCAGTAGTCAATTAGAAAAAAAAATTGGCGATTAAAGATAGCCCCTTTTTTTGAGTTAACATTAGGGCCAGTCAAGTGTGTACATTTATATGCTAGAAACTCAAAGTGGCCATAGCAGCCCAAGAATTCATGCGAGACAAATGAATTTTCCTTGCTCAATCATACCCTAATACAACTTTTACTAAATGAGAATTAGGTAATTCTAAAAGAAAATAATAATAATAAGAATGAACCTGATAATTCTAAAAAATATAACAAGCTTTATACAACTACCTTTTGGCTTAATAAAATTGCAGTTATGTGTATTTTTAAAAAAAATAAATAAAAATGAAAGGAGGTAGAGCTTAAAGCTGAGCTAGAGAGGTTAGCATGAGGACAAGTAGCTTTGAAAAAATATCACACCATGTTGAGGTAAATATGTCCCTGAATCTTATCAAATTAGGCGCTACATATATAGTTTTTTGCCATAACTAGGCAGTTTTTGAACATCTCATAGTTGTGTGCTTCTGTTATATGCATTGGAATGCTTCCTGAAATAACATTTTTAAAATTTGCATATTAATTTTTAATTAATCTTTCTTAGGTTTTTAAATACAACTAATCACAGACCCGCGTAATGTGCGGGAAAATTTGACGTCATATTCTTTTTTGCCAAGTAAAGAATGAGAATAGTAGTTGAGAATTATAAGTAATAGTCCCAAATTCATCACACAATAATGTGATTACATTGTATAATATATATATATATATATAATATTTTATGCAAGTAATGAAGTCTATATCTTTATTTTTTGTAGAAATATATATTTTTTTGGCAAGAAAACATGTTGTATTTTACTTTTAATTATTATATATGACAATATTTGTAATACACTATAATATAGTGAGATATGCATCAAAACAGAACACAATTAAAAAATGGAAAATGTATATAATAGGCCAAAAATGAATTGACCCCTTGTAATGAATTAATTGATTAATTAGCCAAGTTTATTAATTAATCAAATTAACATGCAAACGCGTGGTAGTACAAACAAATCACCAATTAAACTAAAGTATGCAGCGGAAAATAAATTGACACGGTGATTTATTTACGAATGGAGAAAACCAACACGGCAAAAATCCCATCGGGTGATTTTAAGGTCACCACTCCCAAGAATCCACTATTATCACAACAAGCGGTTACAAGTAAAGGAATCTCAGTACCTTATACCAACTTATAATTGAACCCTTACCCCAATACCCAATTGGACTTGTTCTGTAGTGACAATCTCTCCTTGTAATGCACAGTTCCCAATACGTGACTAACCAACTGCGCGGATCCCAATATGCGACTTCAATCACCAACTAGAGAAGATTGTTGGATGCAAAATTCTTCAGTTCATCCAAACAATGAAGATCAAGAAGAAGCTTGGTCACAAAACCCTACGGTGCACAAACACAGCAACTTCTACACAAGAACCATGAACTAGGGCAAATTCTGTCTCCAATCACAATTTTCTTGAACAAACTTTGCTCAACACTTTTGCAACTTGTGTCACCTTTTACGGCCTTTAAAATAATCATTTTATATGTAATCATGGATTAGAGTCAAAATAGATCTGAAATTTTTTTTTTCATAAACCTCGACTGTTGTCGAGCCATGGGGCTGGAACAGCTTTTCAAGCTTGATAGATGGCTAGTTGTCGAGTTTTAATGAATTTACACTTTTCAGCTTGAATTTTGGACAGACTTGCATGGCTTTAACACTTGATCTTGAAACAAGATTTCTCGAAATATTAAACACATCCTAGATCTACCCAAATACAAGTAAAGTGCGTTTTGTCAAAAGATTAGCCAATTACATAAAATAGTGACACATGGTCCTAACAAATGAATCACATATGTCCACCTTTGGCAATTCGTGACAAAACCACAACAAACAAATGAATATATAAGAGATGTCATAAACTCATATTCACTTGTTGAATACAATAAAATCTATCCTAACACAAACTCTTGAAAAACTTTGCAAGAAGAGAGTTTATTGTAAGTAGACTTTGACAACCTGTATTTCTGAAACACTTTAAACAAAACTCATCAAGGCATCTTTGCGTGAAACAAAAATAATAGATTGCATACAAGAATAAGAAGCATATGCATAAAGAGAGAAAAGAAACAACACATGTAAGGGTAGGTGAAAGAAACATACATCAATATATAAAGAAGATAAGTACAATATATGTCAATAATGGTCACAAGACCCATGTACAAGATATAAATGTATCTAAAGTAGAGAAAAGAAAAAGATACAAATAAACCTCACTACATCCCTCAAATATCAACACTCCCCCTAACAAAAAGGTCATTTACTAACTCTCCCCCTAAGAATGACTACTCTCATATCCAAAACTACTCCCTCTTTTTGTCATAAGTGACAAAGGGTAAGAGTGTCAAATAGGGATCTCATCTGTACTGGAAAAGCTAGCATCTCTATCATCATCATCCTCGAAAGCAGTAGCATCATCATCATCATTCTCATCCTCAGAAGCTGCTAGAGGAGGTGGAGGAGAAGCCTCAGGAGCAAAGCCACCCATAATCGCCTATTGTCGTGCTATACAGCTGACACAAATGTTCACCTGATACAGCTCAATAAAGAGTGTATCAAGACGAGCATCCATGAGTTGAAGCATCATGATGTCTCCGAGAGTCACATTACTCATAGAATAGGAAGGAGCAAATGTGGATGGAGTTGAACGGGAGGGAGGAGCTGCTAGCCTAGACTGCCTCGACCTAAACTGTGCCTCGCTCTGTTTAACGGTAGCGACATCTATGGCATACATATAGGAAAAGTGGTCGAACGTTGGAAAGGGAACAGAAAAGTGGCGTAAGATCCTCGTGATAGTGGAAGGAAAGATGAGCTTATCACAAGACGCCGAATCCCTATGGACATCTATGATAGAAAGAATAAAGTGAGAAAGAATATCTATAGTAAGATGCTCAAGAAGGGACAATAAAAATCGAGCACGAGACTCTATGATAAGTTATAATGAGAAAGAGGGTGAAGAACAAATGTCATGACCATGTTCAAAAATTGAGGACTTTTTGTAAAGCCAGAACAGTAAATGAACTGACGCTCACCCCACTCAGAAGGGTGTTCACAGAAAGCAGATTTGAGCTTATCTTTGGACACAATCCTCAAACGCTCACAACCAAGGTAGTCAGGAAATTCTATCCTAGGGACACGAAGCACATTGGATACCAACTTCGATGTGACAACAATACGCGTACCTCAAACGTGAGTATGAAAGAGAGGTACTGAAGAATCAAATCCATGCATGTTGGAGTAAAATTTCTGGATTAACACGGATGGACATGTGACTAGGACGTCACATAGTGACTCCCAACCTCGACTATGAATGACATCGAGTAGGTCAATGTTGGCGAAGTTCGCCAGGATGACTTGGCATTCAGAATGAATGCCTCGTTGAGAAAAGTTCTCCGAGAAGGCCTTTCGGGCATTCTCGTCACGGAACCGAACAGATGAAGGAGTAGGATCAGATGAAGTGGATGCCCCAGAACAAATAGGGTTCTGGGACGGAGTAGACTTGCGTTTAAGTGCCATAGACACAGACTAACGCAAACAAAAGAGAGAGGGAGAGAGAGAGAGACAATCAAAAAAGTCCTAAAAGAATTCAAATAGCAAGTATATTGAAAAAAGAGTAAGTATGCATGGGAAATGCATGAACATGTGACATGCAATATAAAAAGCATTATGGGCTCAGCCCAATCCAATCTTACTAGCACACAATCAATTGGCACACATCTAAATGCATGATAATACTGTTATAATGCTCAAGTGATGCAATGCATGAGGTTTTTAAGATCAATTATTTAAAACCCATCCCAAAATTTCAACAAAAACTCAACAATATTGAAAAACCCCAAAAATTTTCAAAACCCCCAAATCCTAGGTTTCAAAATATGAAATGCATGAATATGAGAGATTAGAAGCTTACCAAGTGAAGAAGATCTTGAAAAAGCTTGAAGAAACCTTGGGAAAAAAGTTTGGAGTGAGTGAGAGAGGTTTGGGAGATAGATCGAGAGAGATGTCGAGCAAAAAGACAAATGGATCACGCTGAACAATTTTATAGGAGTTCAGTAAATCTCAACAGATAGAGGTGTCGAGAAGTGTCAAGCCATGTGTTGAGTATAAAAGGCATCGATTGATGCAGCTGTCGAGGATCTATCGAGGAATAATTCAACAAAAAAGATAATAAAGAAGCTCAATCGATCCACCAGCTATTGAGAAGCTATCAAGGGTCCAGAAAGTTTGTCGATCAATCTACCTAGCTATCGAGATTGCGATAAAAAAAAGTTGAAAAGCTCGATAGATAGCCAGGTGTCAAGGAGGTGTCAAGAAGCTGTCGAGATTGCTTAAAAATAGTTTTTCAAGAAAGGGAAAACACAGATATGAATGCAATCAAGCATGCAACTCAACCAAGGATCCAATCAACATTATAAGCCCTCAAAATCATCTCTCAACAAAAATTTTAAGCACATAGATCCCAAAAACACACACACACACACTAAACAAGTCTCACCATTTTTATATTTCAAAAACAAATTAAGACAGTTTAGTGAGCATACATTAACACATGTTAACCTTGTGATGGCCAAATCACATTGCATCTGCACATGTACCAAGAGTAGCAAAGAATATTGCGTGTTATGTGTGAAAAACATCACAAGATTACATAAGTGTCAACTAGTTATGACGATTTGAGATATGAGAAAATCACTTTAACTCACACACAATCATAACTGTTTGATGGGGACTATTACCTTCGAGGTACATCTTATAACTCTCACATCTTCTAGAATACACACTTGTAATCATATATAAAGCATTTTGTTCTTTTTGCTTTTATTTTTCTTTACATATTTTTCTTTTAAGCAAATCATGCATGGGCATATAAGAGATAGAAAAGAAATACCCAATTATGTTAAGCATTTGTCATTCTAATTTTGCTATACCGAAGCACACAAATGTCATTCATGATTGGCGGGCAACAGTGGTGAGATGGTTATTTATGCCTTTCTCTTAAGATTTTCTAGTTCTTCCCGTAAAAAAGAGTGATACGAGCGTTAAGTACAAGAGATTACTTAGTCTTACTCATCATAAACACGAGCCACAAAGTTCACTTGCTTAATTGTGCATAGAGATGCTCATCTAGGTTACAAAAGATACAAAGTTTAGAAAACTTTGTTTCAATGGCCATCCAAGGCACACAAGTACCAATGTACACTTTTTTTTATTTTTCAATTTTTTTTATATGAAAAACAAAACAAAGCAAATTGGAAAAAAAAATGTTAAACAAAACAACACAGTGCATAAAACTAGATGCAAATGCATGAGAGCATGATTCCAAAAAGAAAGTCCAACTTTAGATAGAAAGAATTAAACCAAAGGACAAACAGAAAGACAATTAAGTCTTAGGATCCTTTATCACCCACACAGCACGAGTCTTTGGCCATGAAGATGAAAAGACACGTGTCCTAGTATGACTACTAAATGACATAGAGGAATTAGAATTCCCCTGAAATTGAGTTAAAAAGCTCAAAACTTTTAACAACTCACTAAGAATAGGTACAGAACCTTTAGACAAAGGATGAGACCTATTGGACACTCGCTTATGAGGAAACAATTTGAAACAATTAGGACGAGTGTGACCTGAAGCACCACAATGATGACAAACATGAGTAGTTTTAGAACTACTCGGTTTCCTAGAAGGAGGTCTAACCTTAGAGGTTGACAGAGACCTCAACTTAGGACAATTTGGCCTAATATGACAATGATGACAAGTGGGGACAAATTCAGAATTTTTATTCTTCCTAGGAGGAGTTTTAGACATAGATTTAGAAATTTCAACGTTAACATCAAAATTTTTACCTTTGTCTATCCTAACAATATTAGCCTTCAACTCTTCATTATTCATTTTAAAAGGAGGAATATAAAAATCCTTTTCTTTTGAGTTAGGCTCAACAACAAGTTTGGCACTAGTTAATTTTTCAACTTCAGTTTTAGATTCAACTAGTTGCTCTTCCAAACTTTTAATTTTGTCCACCTAAGATGAAATTTGATTTTTAAAATTCTCATTCAAATCATTGGCTTCATCCAATTTTGCAATCAAATCATCTTTTTCAAGCTTGACCTTTTTAAATTTAGATTTTAATTTTGTAGAACTTTTAAGAGATCTCATACAAAAATTATAAAGCTTACAATAGGCATCTTGAATATCATCATCATCATCATTCAACACATGATCATGCAAATCAAAACAATCAAGAGTTTCCATGACAACAGGGGTCAATGGATCACACAGCAAAGATTAACCCTAATCAGAGTATGCCTACTCAGATACCACTTGATAGGCCAAAAACGAATTAACCCCTTGCGATGAATTAATTGATTAATTAGCCAAGTTTATTAATTAATCAAATTAACATGCAAACGTGTGGTAGCACAAACAAATCACCAATTAAACTAAAGTATGCAACGGAAAATAAATTGACACGGTGATTTGTTTACGAATGGGGAAAACCAACATAGCAAAAACCCCACTGGGTGAATTTAAGGTCACCACTCCCGAAAGTCCACTATTATCACAACAAACGGTTACAAGTAAAGGAATTTCAGTACCTTACACCAACCTATAGTTGAACCCTTACCCCAATACCCAATTGGACTTATTCTGTTCTGTAGTGAAAATCTATCCTTGTAATGCATGGCTCCCAGTACGGGATTTCAATCACCAACTAGAGAAGGTTGTTGGCTGCAAAGTTCTTCAGTTCATCCAAACGATGAAGATCAAGAAGATGCTTGGTCACAAAACCCTACGGTGTACAAATACAGCAACTTCTACACAAGAACGATGAACTAGGACAAATTCTGTCTCCAGTCACAATTTGCTTGAACAAATTTTACTCAACACTTTTGCAACTTGTGTAACCTTTTACAGCCCTTAAAATAATCATTTTATATGTCTAAGGTTGTGAGAAAAGAAAACTTAAACATACAATCATGGATTAGAGTCAAAACAGATCTAAAATTCTGTTTTTCATAAACCTTAATAGATACCCTATCTGTCGAGTTGCTGTCGAGCCACGGAGCTGGAACAGCTTTTCAAGCTCAATAGATGGCTAGCTGTTGAGTTTTAATGAACTTGCACTTTTCAGCTTGAATCTTGGATAGACTTGTATGGCTTTAACACTTGATCTCGAAACAAGATTTCTCAAAGTATTAAGCACATCCTAGATCTACCCAAATACAAGTAAAGTGTGTTTTGTCAAAAGATTAGTCAATTACATAAAATAGTGACATATGCTCCTAACAAGTGAATCACATATGTCCTAACAGTATAATTTTTATTAGAACATAAAAATGAATCTTGAAGGTTTCATATGAAAGCTAACATTATTTTGCATTTCTTGAGAAGTTAATGAGAAATTTATTCAAACTTTGTTTCCACTTTATCACATAAGAACTATTAAACAAAGTTATAACAATTTATATTTTCATAATCACTAAACTCATATATGAGAATCAGTTATTACAAAAAAAATTTCTCCCCAAAACATATACTAATTTCTATTTTTCCTTTCCATACAATTTGAAAAATGTTAAAACTAAGGAAGCTAAATGTGTAGTTGACCTTAGTCAATCAATAAATAACATAAAAGGGGTAGGGAATGCAAACGTATTCACAAGCTAAATGTGTATCTTGTTTAATATCTCCTAGGTCTTCAGCTTTAGGCCAACTCATAGCAAATAAACCAATGATCATGAAAAAGAACCTAGCAAGATGAAGTCAAACACAATTTCTAAATTTTCTAAATTTTAACAAATAGAAGATCAAGATTATAGAGAAATCGAAATGAGAGAGAGAGAGAGAGAGAGAGAGAGAGAGGTACTTTTGATAGTAGATATAAAAAAATGGTGATAATTAAACAAATTTCCATCACAAATACTATGCTTATTGGTTTTAAGAGAGATTAAAAGAAAAAATATATAAATATAAAAGTTATGTAGGGGAAGGGGAAAAGGTATATACAATAAATAAGTGTTGAGGGAGGGGAAGGTTAGGGAAGAGGAAGAGACTTTGTATGTTTTGGTAATTGAAAAATGTATTTATAACTTGTAAATTATGTAGTTAATGTGATGATATATATATATATATATATATATATATTTATTTATTTATTTATATAGATATATATGTTCTTATAAAAAAACTCATCAAATCCAATGTGGTAACATAATAATAAGTTTGAATAAAGGACTTTGCTTAAGTATGCATATAATAATAGTGGAATTTGTAGTATGCATTTAAGAATTTTTTTTCTTAAGTACCAAAAAAAAAAAAAATCCTAGTTAATTTCCTGTTGTATGTATCTAAATATTATTTATATCATATTTATGTATAATTAAGGAGTATGATGGATTGAAGCGCAACATATCATAGCCAAATTGAACTCAAAATAAGATATAAGAAATAAGTTTGAGTTTTTTTTTTTTGTTTTTTTTTTTCCTCTCAAGAATTAGATAAGTTTAATTAAGCTAACTAAGGTAATATGATTTAATTCGTGTTGGACTGTACAAAATCATTCCATTTATTTATATATATTGGTTAGCATGATTGAATTAAGTTGTAGGATTTCTTAAGAATGAGATCACACTGAGGTATATGCTTCAATTGAGAGAATTTTTTAATTCCAAAGTAATGAACATTAGTATTACCATGGAAAACATAAATCAATATTGCATGCATGTCCACAGTCATAAAATGGATACAATAGTTAAACATTGTAAGCGTCCAAAAATTATTTCCTTAAAAATTTAAATTGTAAGATTTTTTTTTTTTGAGAAGATAAGTGGTAAGAATTAGAGATTAGATCTTAAAAAAATTTTAAAAAAAACCCTTAGTATGTCTAACTTACGATAATGTATTTACACATAATTTGTCAAAAAATATATGAAAATAACCATATAAAGCTAAATTATAATCCCAAATACAAAGAAAAAGAGGAACACCCTACGGTCCATACCTATCGATCATAATATTTTGTTTCCTCTTCCAAGTTATCCTAAGAACTAAGAAGGTAGAAATTAGCATAGATTTAGATGAGATTAAAAGAACATTAGCAAGAATTTATGTAGTATTTAATTTAAAAATTACAAAGCCATTTAGAAAATAAAATAAACAAATGGGAGGCAAATGATCATGTACTAAATCAATAAAATGCATTCCAATTATTTAGATACAAACAATTTTAATGGGTAAAACGCAATTATGTAAAGAAAAACTATAAACATGAATACAAAGAAATAGACTATCAATTGAAAATTAAAAATAAAAATAAAAATAAAAAAAGAAACATGGTATTTACAACCCTGGAAAAGAAAATCCAATACAAACCTTTACATCATAATTTTTCAAAAAAATAATGAAAATAACCATATAAAGCTAAGTTTTAATCCCAAATACAAAGAAAAAGAGGATCATACGGTCCATACCTATCAATCATAATATTTTGTTTCCTCTTCCAAGTTATCCTAAGAAGTTAAAAATTAGCATAAATTTAGATGAGATTAAAAGAAAATTAGCAAGAATTTATGTAGTATTTAATTAAAAAAAATTACAAAGCCATTCAGAAAATAAAATAAACAAATGGGAGGAAAATGGCCATGTACCTCAAACCAAAAAATGCATTCCAATTCTAGATACAAAAAAATTTAACGGGTAAAACGCGATTATGTAAAGAAAAATTGTGAATATGAATACAAAGAAATAGACTATCAATTGAAAATTGAAAAAGAGAAAAAAGAAACATGGTATTTACAACCCCGAAATAGAAAAATCCAATACAAACTGCAAACCATAAAAATTGCAACAGAAAAGCAAAGAAGTTGAAGGGAAGAAAAAGAGAAACTAACCTCAAATAGACTTTCCAATTCTAGTTGTAATTTGGTGATTTATGGGGCGGAAAGAAAGCAATACAAACTACAAACAATAAAAATTGCAGCAAAAAAGCAAAGAAGTTCAAGGGAAGAAAAAGAAAAACTGACCTCAAATAGACTTTTCAATTCTAGTTGTAATTTGGTGATCTCAAATAGACTTTCAAAATCTATATATAAAAAATTAAATCGGTGGGTTTTAAATCCAAAGGGAGGCAATTGAATGTTTTGATGGGGAGAAAAGCCGTTTTTATTATAAGTCAGAGAGATAATAAGTCAGAGAGAGAGAGAGAGAGAGAAAGAAGGATTGATTGCTAAAATGAAAGCAATTAGGATTCAATGGGAAAGTCCATAATAGTATAAACATTAGCCGTTTGTTTGATGAGAAGATGATGAGTTGAGAGAGAGAAAATGGGATTGAATACAGAGAAGGTGTGAAGTGGAAACCCCCCCCTCCAAAAAAAAAAAAAACTTTGTGACATGACGATATATATATATATATATATATAGATGTGTTTTTCCTCCAAACACATGGTTATTGAAAATGATAGTATTATTGAGTCATCAATAATTTTGAAATGAGTACGTAGCCTATGAGGTCATTGCACTAGACTAGAGTACCGATACTGTAGTTAACTGCCTCTGCCACTCGATGTATGTATTAACTGATCTAAGACTTTTTATATTGTCTAGTCCATTTCCAAATTAATATTTCTGTTCGCATATTTCTTGTGATCAATTTCATGTGGCCTCAGCTCTTCCAATTTGTAATCGGCAGAGTCTTCAGGCTTTTTAGATTATATTAAGGTTGCTCCACGCCCCTCCACCTATATATTCTCACCTTGAAGACTGTTAACTTCTTTTTTTTTTTTTTTTTTTAAAGGGGAATGAGGACTGTTAACTTGAAAATAAATTTGTGACAGTGGATCATTTACTCTTTGAATCCTTGCTATGTTGGTTATATCTAGAAACATTATTTAAAACCACAACTTTAGTATCATACAGAATGTTCTTAATGATTAAACCTATGACCTTTTAGATCGACCAGGGCAGTAATCTAAGCGCTTTTGGTTTGAAATTATTGTGGTAAAGCTTATTGGGAAGACTTGCATATCCTTAGTTTCACATTGTAGTAGCAGAGCCTTAAATGATGGTCAGTTAAGTAAACCTAACCAAGTGCATCAAGTGTAAAGATGACCCAAGTTCTTAGCATGTTTGCTTTTGGGGAATGTATTGTACTACTTTTCCTTATATCTTCAAGACATTATTTGTTTATTCACTTTCTTGTAAACATATTGTCTAATAGGTTCTTTCCTTTTTATTGCGAGGATGCAGGTATTAATGCAAATTGAGAAGTAGGAAGCATATTAGAATTAGACTGGTGTTTTAGTTTTTTTTTTTTTTTTTTTTGGGTTTAATTAGTCAAATTTTGAAAACTTTGAACTATTTGAATTCTTGGGAGACATGTTTTACTTTGGTATGCATGCTTTGTGTTGATACGTGAATAGTTAGACATGCAACTTCTTTTAATTAGTTTTTTGTGACGATTTTCAATGATGATTTTAACTTTTGAAAATACGTTTTTCTATGGTTTTTAGTATTTTTTTCAATGGTTTCAATTGTTGAAAATAAATATATATAAATATATATATATATATATATATATGTATATTTGTAGTGTCATATGGATTTAAATTAGGGATGGCAATGGGGCGGGGCGGGGCCGAAGGATGGGATCTTCGCCCCCGCCCCGTATGGATTTTTCTTGCCCCATCCCCGCCCCGCCCCGCATGACGGGGAAAATTTCTTACCCCATCCCCGCCCCTTAAGGCCCCGCGAAGACCCGCGAAGCCCCGCCCTACACCGTAAAACTTTATTTCTTGTTAATTTTCCCTACAACTATTACCATTTTTTCAAATAAAATGACATGTTTCAATAATAAAAATATACTTGAAATTATAAATAAATTGATCCTATCAAATCAAACTAATTTTTATCAAATCAAACTAATTTTTAGCAAATACTAAATAATATTATCTAAATGTTTAACAAGATAATATCACAACAAAAATCTCATAGTATGACACAATAAAATAATCCAAACTCCTAATACATAACAAAATAAAAATTGTCTAGTTCTTCAAAAAGAATCTCCACTTAAATAAAATAAGATGATGATATTTTTGTTTAAATAGTGGGGTTTTAGGGTATAAAAAATTACCTTTTAACCTTTATTAATGCGGGGTGGGGCGGGGATGGGGTGGGGCGGGGCAGGGTGGGGCTAAAAGGTGTAAACCCATCCCCGCTCCGCCCCGTGGTACGGGTCTAAAATCTCGCCCCATCCCCGCCCCACCACCTTTGTGGGGCGGGGAAAACCCGCACGGGGCGAAGCGGGGAGGGGCGGGTCAAGCGGGGCGAGGCAAAATTGCCATCCCTAATTTAAATGCTTAACTTAGTAATAGAGCTAACGTACCATAATGGTTTTCTGTTTTTACAGGTAACATTTGAATCTTTGCTGGAAACAATGTGCTCCTTACAGCTTATTATTGGGGTGAAACTCGCTTCACAAAGTCTCCATTCTAAGAGCTTACAGATCTGTTGGCAGCAATTTTCTGTACAGTGAGGCTTCAGACCTGTTGACAAATGTAATTAGGCTTTGTTATCTGTTTCTAGCAACCTTATGACTAATGTGTTTGGGTTTAGTGAGAGTAATTAAAGCGTGCGTGTTTAGCAATTAGTTTGATTCTCAAAAAATAAAAAAATAAAAAAAATAAGTTTCTAGAAACCTTATGACTACTTTTTGGTTTAGTACTAGTAGCATGGTAAGACAAAAATTATAAATAGTATATTTCAGCAAGATAAACAAATTTGTCTTTTCTGTGAGTAGACAAATGTTTTCCCTGGAAGTTCAAAATTCAACTATCCAGTAAGTTTTTGAGTATTTTGGCAAGTTCTTCGAGTATCAACCATGTGTGTGCTTGCATGTGGTTAAGGTTTATGCCTTCATGATCCCATATGAAATTTTCAAAGCAAAGAAAAAGAAAAGAAATTAAAAAGAATCTCGAGTGATTTATCTTGATTTTGCATAGTCAAAACATTGTTAGAACCATGGTAAAATGTTCAAAACATGTCCTTCAGTTCACATCACCAGGAGGAAAAAATGAAACAAAAATTGGCTTAAAGCAAAGGAGTGCCTGCTCAGCCATCCCCAACCCGCTAAAACAAAACTAAAAATTCCGCTAAAACAAAACTAAAAATTACTCTTCCCTGAAGGAACTAATATAAAGGGTCACTAGATGAAACAAAACAGCTCTTAGGATTTCCTCTAAGGATGTGTGATAAAACCTGATGTTTGTAGAGTTAAATGAAGGGTTGTTGGTTGTATTCGAGATAACCACTTTCCTAAATGGGGAATAAGAAAGAATGTATAGTGGTTTACTGTTTACCTTGGGTCATACCACGCACGCACATGGTTTGGGGAGTATCCACTCCGGAAAGTCCATGTAAAGAGATCTCTGGAACAGTCTGTTGTGTTTCCCTTCTTGCTGCTTCTTTTTTCTCTTCCACGTCTTCTAATTCCAGCATGGTTTCCAATATGTAAACTTGTTGATTCTTGCATTTGTGGCCTGATACAAACTTCTCATCACAATTATAACACAATCTCTTGTCACACCTTGCTTGCATTTCAGTCCAAGACAACCTTTTGAATCCAGTTCCTAGTGGAAGTTTTGGATTGGTGGAGGCTACAACAGCTTGTTGAAGTGGTGATGTTGGCAAGAAGCCATATCGTGGCAATGCTCGCCTTTGCCGCTGTAATTTATCTTCTTGCAACCGGGCCAAGCTGGTAGCATGGACTAGAGTTGTACGATGAAATAGCTTCACTTCTGATTGTATTTCTTCTTTCAATCCACCTATATAACTCCCCATCAAAGCTTTCACTGGCCATTCTTGCACTCGTGATGCTATCCGCTCAAATTGGGCTTGGTATTCTCTAACCATCCCCGTCTATTGTAATTTGGCTAAAGCCTCATCAAAGTCCTCATAATCAGAGGGTCCAAACCAAACACACAAGGCATGTGTAAATTCTTCCCATGAAACATCTCTTTGTGTTTTCTCAAACCACTGATACCATTGGAGTGCCTCATCCTGTAGATTGAAAAAAGTGAGTAGAACCTTCTCATTATCTACTGTTCTTTGATATCTAAAAAATTTCTCCGCCTTGTAAATGCATCCGGTGGGATCTTCCCCATTGAATTGAGGAAAATCTACTAGAGAAAATCAAGTTTGTATCCCTCCAAAAGTTCCTCCGTTTTGATTGGCTAAACCACCATTAGTCTCACAATTGCAACTGGCAAATCCGTCTTCAAGGTTGCTATTTTGGTTATCCATTCGTTCCATTTTCCATCCCATCTATGCTATAGCATTGGAGAGGGCTTCCACGATTTCCTTTATATTAGTAAACTTCTTGGTGAATTCTTCCTTCCAGATGTCAAATTTGTCTTAGGATAGAATGGTTGCTAACTTCCAAGGCTAACAAATGATCATCATGGGTTGTTGAGCATGTAGGTGGTGGATTGTTCATCATCTTGCTCTATTACCAAATGATAAAACCTAATGTTTGTAGAGTTAAACGAAGGATTGTTGGTTGTATTCGAGATAACCATTCTCCTGAACGGGGATTAAGAAAGAGAATTTAGGATAATTTTCTGTTTACCTTCATTAATACATTCTGCCCTTTAAAATAAGGCATACAACAGTTATGTCAGAAATTCAAATTACAAATACAAACAACTGCTGATAACAACCAATCTACACTTATCTCCTCCTACATAATAGGGATGGCTTAATAAACAACTCCTAATTTATTTAAACTCCTAAACGACTCTTAATACTTATCATTCCTAATCTTTATTTATTTTTTTTTTTAATAGAATCATTCCTAATCTTTAATTCCAACTACAACTTCTTTATTTTTATCCTAAGTCTCTGCAGAAACTGATGTGCAAGTTGAGAGTCCTAGTGCAGTTACACGCAAATGTTGGTCTACTGCTGTTGTCTAAATCATAACAATGTGTCTGTCTAGTATGTAAAATTTTGGAACCGGAACTATCAATTTCCAAGAATTATTGAATACTTCATTTGACAAAATTCTTGAGAATTACAATTTCCTCCAACATTTCACTTCTCATGAAATGTGAGAATTCTAACTTGCATTTTTTTTGGTAAGAAATGTCAATTCTTGGAAATGTCTATATATGTGAGAAATACTAACATGATGCTCAAATCCAATTACTTATATTTTATTTCTTAAACTAAGAACGTAGAGTTGATTTCAAGGAAATAAAATATTTATTTCTCCTCCAAATATAATGTTCATTAATGTTTAAAAGCATTTTTTTTTATAACAAAACTGTCCATAATGGTCAAATTATTAATTTATTGGTTTCTAAAATAAAGAGCATAAGATTTTTTTAACAATTTTAATTTTAATTCTAAATATCGTGTTTTCTGTAACATTATATAAATTCAAATTCTAAATATATCCATAAAATTTAACTCTTGTGAATTTAAATTATTAAGAACTTATAACTCTCAAGATAATTCTCAACAATTGAACATACCCTAATTGAATTGAACTAGTATGGTACAACCCCCAGCTCAGGATTGTCTGTCCTATGATGCCTTTCCCTAGAGATAATCTCCACAAAGGATCACCACCCAGCAGATCAAAATATTAGTATAAGTACAAGAAAAATTCCAACAAATGCATGATTAAATGAGTGTGAATGTAATGATTCTAAAATATTTTCAAAGTTTTTTATTTATAGCACCCAACACAATATTTAGTTATTTACACACTTTAGGAAGCTTAATCGATGATCCTATCAAGACAGAAACAACATAATAGAGCAGCATCATCATAATCCCCTACAAACACTTATCATCTATCATTTGGCTAACGGTTGGGACCCAGAAGAGAGAGAAGAAAAGTCCTGTAATGGCCTGATGTTTCCGAGTGGACTGCATCATTCAATGTCTTCTTGTATTTCTTCAGGTATTCAGCTTTTATGTACTGCATATCAATCTCAGTCCTTGTCACAATTACCCTTATAAGGGTGGTGTCATCAGTCCCCAAGCCCTTCATAGCCTTATGCAACACCTGCAAAATTTCAGAGGTGTTAGGATGCATCCATGTCATTTTTATGACAATAATAAAAATGGTATATAGGTCCTTGAGTACCATAATCCCACATCAGTAAAAGCATATCTGGCCCTGTTGTTCAGAAAAACTAGAGATATGGTCCATATGGAAACGGAGAGAATAGTTTGACAAAGCATAATTTCATTCCTATCTAATTCTAGTATCAGAATAGTGGATATAGTCATAAATCAATGACTTAGGCCCACTTTTGTTCTGTTGGTTTCTAATCGTTACAATGGAAGAACTTGTAATTTATTGGAATAATGTGAGGGATGTTTCGCAGCTCATAATAAAAGGAAATTATGTAAAAGCTTTATAGAATTATCATGATGCTGTCCAACTAGAAATTGATCCATGTATATGTACTACATGGGCCTTATCCACACAGGGAACAGAAAACATGTGAAAGCTTTGGCATACCTCATTATTTTAGGGTGCTGGAATGCCTTCAAAACCAAACTAATTTCCATTGGTTTTTACATTAGAATGGAATTTTTTATTTTTTTTTTATTTTTTTTTTTTCAATTAAGGAAATCATTCCGAACTACTATTCTTCAAATTTAGAGTGGTTAACAGTACTAAAATCATCCAACATAAAGGGATACACGTGTACCAGATAACTCTACTATTGCCTCTTTTATTTCCACAAAATGATCTGTACTGAAATGATAAAACCTGAATAGCAAAAAGTACTATTTACCTTGCCTTCTTAGCAAGAAACTACCAGTTTGTGAAATTACTATTATGATAAACTTATACATTGTAATCAAATTCACCAAAGAGAAACAACATGATACCTTAGCAAAGTATCTCGCCGGATTCTCTGAGCAGCTTAAAATTGTCAAGAGAGCATATTCAAAAAGGCCCGATGTCTCGCCCTTCACTGCCTAAATTTCAAGATTGAATAAGCACTTCTTTCCTTCAGGCAAAAGATCTTTTTTTTTTTTTAAAAAAAAAACAAAAATATAAGATATCTCAGAAAATATATATATATACCTTTTTAAGTGAATTTCCATACATGTCATGGTAAGCAGAAATAATAGCAGCCAATTGTGCCCTGCTTCGTTCACTGAATATGTGGATAAAGGTCTTCTCATCAGTTCCCAATTTCTTTTCCCCTGCTTTAAAAAGAGCCTTTGAATCCTTCGCAGTTATCTCTCTGTCAAATTCCAGACCTTCATAACGGGGTGTGCTTACATATGCAAGCAAGAGCTACATCAAATATTTTGCATTAAGATATTGATGACTTTATTTCCTCTCATATCCTAAAAAGGGATATTTTAAATTCGAAAATCAGACATTGAAAGGTTAAGCACAACACAGTTTCAGGTTGAACATATTATTATCACAAACCATGAATCAAGCCACCCCTCATATAACAGATATTAGATATATACTACTATACTATAAGTCAGTAATGTTGTTATAATTGCACCTGGCACTCCTAAAGCATGAAGTGCAAAACCCAAAAGGCAAGGAGCATTCAATGAAGCGCACATCAAGTGTGCACTTTTGCCCCTTTTTGGAAAATCCCAAAGCCCAAAAAGTGTGCTTTTATTTCTTTCTTTCATATTTTTCCCATAAACCCTTTCAATTAGTCACTACATTTTAGTATTTTAGTGCTTGATGATCACTGACTTTTGGTCATATTTTGGTTAAGCCATGTACTTCATTTTGATCATTGCTATTATAGCTGTCCAAATTTTGTAAAACACAGACAATTTCCTAAAATGTTGCCTTTAAATTGTATGTGATTAGTTGATTATCATGTTGTCCATTGATTATTTTTTTTCAAATTTACTATATAGAAAATATAAGAAATTGAAATAGCCATTGTTGGATTTAAAATTTGAAGTGACAACCTTTGTGCAATTGCACCACTCCAATCATTTGATCTAATAAGCTACATATTACTATTTTAAATTTTAAAAATTATTTTGATTGTATATTATAAATATTACTCCATATTAGAAAAAAGTCTTTAAATACTTCAAAAATGTACTTCAAACAAGGCTGTGCTTGCACTTTCTGTGTAGGCTCTAATACAATTTTGGGCTTAAGAATGCCTAAAGCTTATAACAAGACTCATCAGTCGTCAAACAATCCAAATTCCAATTCTCTGTCTCATCTGCAGCTCTGCAAACCAAGTCAAAACAAAGAATTCATCCATTTCAAGATTCAGAAACAGATGCAATATATGACTTTATTATTGACCTATTTCTGACTTTTGAGAGCCTCATCTTCAATGTACATAGCAATTGCTTAGGGCCATCATACACAGATCTAACAGTATGACATAAGGCCATGTAACATTCAATGATACATTAGGCAATTTCAATATCTTTAGGTCAGCTCCAGGGCTTTATAAATATGCCTTCAATCTATCATGTCACAAACTAAGACTATATAAGTAATATGAAAATGTACACTATTCAGCCGTTTAGAGCATCCTTTTCTTGCAATACATGGTGCCAGATCATCTAGCCAATATAAAGTTGCAGTTAAATACAGGTAGATATGATCAGATTCCATGTCAACACATAGAAGTCTACAAGGCATCAACACATTATGAACCACCCCCCAAAAAAAAACACACACACACCCAAAAAAGAAAAGAAAAGGGGAAAATTATTCATGAATGTCCTTAGGTAAAAGTGAGAACGTCAAAATTTCTCTCAAACATGGAAACTAACATTAAGCAATGCTAAAGAAAAATTGAAAAATGCATAGAGAAAAAGCTACCTTTTTATGATCTCCAGAGGCTTGCATTTCAATATCATGTTCAAGGGGAACCCCAAATCTAGAATGATATAGTTGTTTAAAACACTGTATCTGGGTTGGTGTACGAGAACATATTACTTCAGTGGCAGCTTGAAGATTCTTTGTCTCTGAACTTAATCCCTGCTTGACAACTATTGCATCTCGTCCCACCGGATCATGCATCCAAAGCAGAACTGACGTCTGATAAATGCAGGAATGTAAGATGAACAGGAGTTTAAAATATATAATAATTAAATAAAACAACATATTGCTTTATTGCTAAATACAATCATCTGCAACTCTCTCTGAAGTATTTGAGTCAGAAACAAATCAAATAAATAATTAAAAAAAAGGAAAAAAAGTGATTAGAAAGTATATATGCTCCATAGATCTTTGCCTTCAAGTAGTCATGAGTAGCCGAGTAGGTATAGTCAGTACCTCTAATTTGCCACTAAGCTCTGAAGACAAGCGTTTAAGAATGTCATCAGAATACATCACTCTATATTCTTGTTGGATGAGAGCACGTTGTGTTGCATCACGATGGGCAAGAATATTGACCACTGCTGCCGTGTCACACCCAAACCCTGAAAAAAAAAAAAAAAAAAAAAAAAAAAAAAAAAACCATATATTAGTACCACATAACAAAAATTTCTTGAAACATCAAATTTCACATAGAAGAGTCAATGAGACAAACCCAAAAGTTAAAACATAGCAGATGACTCACAAAGAAAAAATAGATGATATTTCAACTATCAATTTTTTGTAAAAATCAAAATGTAGGAAAGTGGTGACAGAACTTGATTTGTCTAACCAAGAAGTACCACTTATAAATATTAACTTGCCATCTTGCAGTGAACATCTGTTGCCTTGCACAAGAGCATTATGGCACAACTTAATATTTCCTACCAAGCCCTAAGCCATTGTTCTAACAGTGTCCTCATATTAGCTTTGCTTCCAAAAGAATTTTAAACCATTGAACCTTCACCTAATTAATCCTCAATAGATCAGAAAGCCTCATAATCCTTTCTCAACAACCAGAGGTTCACAATTTTCCCTGACTCTAGGTTACAAAATAAGCAAACCTAAACAGAAATTAACCTGCCTACATGATACAAGAACTTTGGCTATGCACGGTTTTGTTGATGTGGTTTTTTCGACATTGTTGTAAGCAAATATTAAAGTAGGCCTTGCTTTTTAGAGATGCGCCCCCATAAATTTTTGGAACTCCCAAACATTTCAGGTAATAAGCCACCACATATTCTACTGGCCTAAATGATAATAATGTAGCAATACAAATATTTTTTTCAACTTAATTTACGATTGCTAGATTCTTCTCATACCAACTTTTTTGGTCCTAGTTTTTTTATGTGATAAACAAATGGCTTAGAACTAATACCATTTTTAAAGGATGATTCTACTGATTCTCATTGATACATCAACCTTTTAAATGTATTATGCATTGACAAAACTAGATTTCAGAATTTGTTCAGTAAAAGATTAAGTCAACTTAGAATAAAAGGCAAGATGACTCTCTAAGGGTCCGTTTAGATTGAACTTATTTTTGCTAAAACTGAAAACACTGTAGCAAAAATGTGTGAATAATACCGTGGGACCCATTTTTAATATTTTTTTCCTGAATAAAGTGGTTGTGGGTTTCATGAACAATGCATGAACAGTAACAGTATATGAACAGTGCTGCTACAGTGATAATTGTCCCCCTGCCCTAAAGCAAAACGCATGAAGTGAAAAAAAAAAAAACGCACGCAGACGCAGCTTTCAGCCCAATCCAAACGGCACCTAAATCACTCCAAGCTATCACAGGAAAGGATTTTCTTTGCTTCTCTCACTCAATATATGCTTTAGAAATAATGCTTTTAACTACTTAACACTTCACATTCCTAAATGACTTCACCAGAAGTATCTCAACATAAAATCAAAATTGAACTTCCAGAAGTTACTTTGGGTGATCAGAACCAGTGGCATAATCTTTTCAGCAGCCAACCAGACCGCTTTTCAACTTATCTATTTGGAGACAATATTGAATATTCTCAAGGCAAAAGACCTCATGACAAAAAGAAAGGGAAAAGCATTCCAATCCTTGCAAATAAAATCACACCCTTTATCTTCTATGCAGAAAATATCAACTTCTTTCCTTTTCATATTAATGGATTTTTTTTTTTTTCAATGGCTGGAATACACAACAGGAGTCCCTGTACCCAAGAACCCTGCCAATCCTGATGAAGTCAAGATTTAATCCCAGATTTGGGACGAAGTCAAGAGAGTTGTCCTGGCCCCTTCTCATATTAATCTTTAATGTAAAGGCTCCTCATTTAATAGTCAACTAAACTGATTTCACCCCCAAAACAGATCAATATTGTTTTACTCTAACTTATTTGAGCTTGTACACATTCCACAATCATCTGCAAGGTACACTGACTAAAAGCAGTGTTGAAACAAACTCATTGTCACAGCATAAAAGCAGATGGGTTTATTAAATCATATTCGGAGGCAACTTTTCCAATGTTTCAAGTCAATTATCATAACATGATATGCCTCACTTTCTTAAAAATAAAAAAGCCTAGAGCATTGCTTTCTGTTGTGGTTGTGATTTGCCCAAACACCATATATGTGTTTCTATTACACACTTATTTTCCTTAATACTTTAAAAAACAATCAATTATTTTATTTTCTTCCCCTAGTCTCCATTTGGTTGAAAGAAGAGGAAGATTAAAACTTTAAACCTTCATATACTTTTTTTTTTTAAGTAGAAGAATCAAATCAAGTAACAGTCAACAATGTGACTAGGTCTTTAGTGTATTTTTTATCTGCTGGGAAAAAATCCAAAGCCTAAGGTAGAAAATCACCATGAAGCTTTATGAATAGTATAGATTCGTGGGGTGCTTAGCCTTAAAGCAAGTATGACTGTATGAGAGAACAATATAGAAAATAACCATTGTCAATTGAATTTAATGAAACAACAACAATTTTTTAGGTCTATAACAACAGAAAGTAGATTGTTCAAATAAGCATTGTTTCAAGATGTTGAAAAATAAGAAAAAAAAAAAAAACAGATCCACAATTGACAAAAAACATTCATTGTTGTTCTAGTAGTATGTAAAAATAAAAATGCTTAAATGTGACGTCCAAAAAATAAAAATAAAAATCAAGCAGTTATTAGTATATAGGGTCTTGAATGAGTCCTCTCAACAAGAATTCATTTCTCATTATATAACTTGCCTTAAAAGCAAGTTTGAAATACTTCTCAGCCCTGCCTCGCTTCATGCGTGCCAACAACATAAGTGTATACTTACTGGCTAAGTTACACCGACACAGACACAAGCACAGATATGACATGGGTACAAACACAGGGTACGGCAATTTTTGAAAAGCAATTAAATAATTAATTAAATTTTATATTTAGGCATATTTTTTAATATTTTTAGACATAGAATTTAAAAAATACAATATTTACAATAAGCAAAGAGTGAATGAATGAATGAATTAAAGCCAAAAAGAAGAAGTGGACTGACAGAAAAAGGAAAAAAAGAAAAAGAAAGACGCGTGATGACTCTAAAATAGCAAAAGATATAAAGTAAGTGCATTAAATTGCCACACCACTCTTACCTAACCATCTGACATCATTGACTAAATAGTTAGGTAAGAACATTTGAAAGACACAAAACTGAAAGTCTTAGCGATAGTTACAATGGAGAGAAATGGGATCTAAATTAGAAAAGGATTTAGAAGGAAAAAATAAAAAAAATAAAAGATTTGAAGCACAGATCTCAGTCATTAACACCAATTCAGTGAGTCACATACCCATTTTTCTCATTTTTTTTCTTTTTCTTTTTTTCTTCTTGTTTGTATCTGTCCGAAACCTCCTTACCGTGTCGGAGAAGCGTGTCGGAGCCGTGTCAGAGAAGTGAAAGAAAAAAAAGACACCGCTCGGACACCGGAGTCCGGCGAGTCTTTCGGTATCGTGTCCGACACGTGTGAACACGCGTCGGTGTAATCTAGAAAGGATTAATTCCACTGGACAGATGAGAACACGCGTCCGTATCCTAACCTTTAAGGCTCATAAATAAAAATTGAGATGGGCAAATTTATTTTTTTAGTTAATTGAAATTTTTTTTGGTAAATTAGTTGAGGAGACATTGGGATGACACATGACATGACATACAGCGAAAACAGTTAAAAAAAAAAAAAAAATCCAAAAAGTAGAATCAGTCCTTTTGAACCAAATATTATTGATAGGCATGAAATGAAAGGCTCACAAGATCGAAGCCAATTAGTATCTATACGTGTTATGGAATTCATGTTTTTATTTTTTTTTTGGTAGAGGATTTACAAGGTTGGACCAAACAAGTAGTAAAAGCATGTTTGTATAGAAATTTCAAAGAAAGAGAGAGAGAGAGAGAAGTACCCTTGAAAGCACGGTAAAGTGCAATAGCGTCGTCTCTTGGGGAGGTTGGAACTGGAGGAACGCTTAGCGTCGACATAATTGATTCGTGCTCTCTCTCTCTCTTTCTTTCTTCTTTCTTTCTTCCTTTATTCGACCTTTATGTTATGTGTGCTTTGTCTCGTAGTGTTGTTAGTAAAAAAAAAGAATCTTATAAATGCAGAGAGAGAACAGTTATTTTGAAATTGCGGGAGAAACGAGGAACCTGCCTGCTTCTATTAAAATAGAGAGCGTTAAGTTTGGTCAATGTCTTTGCGCGTACATTACACGCGTCAACTATTTTGGGGGTAAATAATTCATGGAGTGTTGAGTGTCCTAAGGGAGTTCCTTTAGTTCTGGGTTTGAAATCCGCTTTTGAAAAGTATTTCTTAATTACCTCTTTTTTTTTTTTTTTTTTTTTTTAATGGGAAATACTCAAACCTTCCTTCAGTACGTTGAAAAACAGATACATCATGGGTCCGTTTGGATTGAACTTATTGTTGCTAAAACTGAAAACTAAAAACACTGTAGCAAAATAATTTTTAAATGTGTAAATAGTACTGTGGGACCTATTTTTAATATTTTTTAATACGTGAACAGTGTCAGCACAGTACATGAACAGTGTATTTACTGTTCATAACAATAAAATTTGTCCCCCAAAAGTCAACAAATGCGGGCCAAAAAAAAAAAAAAAAAGGAGAAAAACGTGAATGGAGAAAACGCAAAGGCAGAAACGTGGAGGGCAAACGCCCTCCATGTGCACACGCATGTGCCACCTGACTGGGACAGTCCTCCAGCCATACCACCATGTTCTCAACATTTTGAGCATGTTGAGCTAATAAGTGGGCAAGGGCATTCCCTTGCCTTTTAATATGTAAAACATCAAACGTTCTAAAACATTGGCCTTTTTGCAACACACCTTGGATGATGTTTTGAACCGAAGCCTCAGCCTCTCCAATGCCGTGGATGGCGTTGATTATCAGCTGCGAGTCTCCTTCAAACACTACGTCCCTGAGCCCCACCTCCTCAGCTAATTTCACCCCAATCTCTAGGGCCTTCGCCTCCATCTTTAACACTCCGAGAGGTAAATCCATCTTCCTAGACATGGCTGCTATCACATTACCTTCCTCGTCGTGCACCATAACTCCCACGCCGGATTGCTTTGATTTTGAGAACAGAGCACCATCTACATTGACCTTGAAAGAACCCGGTGGTGGTGGCTTCCATGCAACTCTGTTCTGGTTTTCTGTTCTCGATCTGCTCGGCTTCTCATTGGTTGATTGAAAGTCCTCCAATAATTTCAACGAGCTTCTCACTATTACACGACCAGGTCGCCTCTTTCAACCATGTCGGACCTCATTTCTACTCTTCCAAATACCCTAACAGATCGTGACCCACCTCTCCAACAGCCCCAGCTGAGCCTCCCAACTAGTCCGAAGTCGACTAAATGTGTCCACGAAGATCCATGACTCTTGAACATTGCAAGGCAGAGAAAGCTTGCTTGCACTCCAAACCTCTGTTCCACAACTACAAAAACAGAGCATGTGCATGGTTGTTTCTACCTGCCTACCACAAACTTCACATATATTAGTGTCTGTGATCTTTCTACAGAAGAGAGAGTCTTTAGTGGGCAAGATACCATTACATGCCTTCCAAGCAAAGTGCTTAATTTTGTTTGGCAGGTTCATACTCCACACCCCCTGCCAAACTCCATGCATTTTCGTCGAGTCCGAGCAACCGGTGTTACCCCCATCTACCTCTATTTCCCGAGCCAGCCTATATACACTCCTGACAGTAAATATACCTTTCTTATCTTCAACCCATACCATTCTATCTTTTGCAATTGATTCACTGATGGGGATACTAAGGATTGTCTCTGCATCCTGAGGTAAAAAGAGACCCCTCACCAGTTCTATGTCCCACTCCATTCCTTCCTCACCCAGCAAGTCCCTAACCATCTTAATCTGATTTCCAGGCCTCTCTGGAGTGACTACCCTGTAAGTGCTTCGGGTAGTGAGCCACTGGTCTTGCCATACCAAAATAGTATTTTACCCTATCTAAAACTATTCATGGATTGATAGCACATGCTATTTAACATAAATAGATTTTTTTTTTTTTTCTTTAGTAATGTTGTTCTAGTAACGTTGTTTAAGTATTGTGGAAATAAGTGTGGGTGAAAAAGTGCTATGAAAATACGTGTTGTGTTGTTTAAACAATGAAAACTATTGTTTAAACAACAGAACCAAATTGGCCATAATTTCTAATAATGGTTATCAAATCTTAATTCAATATTGACATAAACTTTCCCGTGATATTTTAATATAAATTCCAACACTTGGAAGCTAACAAATATTCTCATTGTAGTCATAGATGGTCAGGGTTAGGACTTAGGACAAAAGTTATATGCTAGGTGATGAACTAAATAATTCACTTCGTCCAGACAATCCACACTAGACGATCAGAAGCGCCATTAAACAGACATTTAATGGCAGAACCGTTACACACCAATAAATACAAGAGATATGGCCTTTGGAAGGGACATCGAGCCATCTCATTGAGCCACCAGAAGACGTTACTAGAAGGGAAGACCCTATATTTAAACAATATTAGACTCCTAGAAAAGGTACTGAAACACTTATATTTAAATAGCAAGAGACCTGCATACTATCATTATCTTTGCCCAATATACTCAATTTTTATTTGACTTTATCATTGGAAGTTCAGTGGCGGGCACCACACTAGTGACCAATTAAGCAAAGTTTTACTCTTGATCTCGTGCAGGTTCCCTGAAGCACCAATGACGCGTTCCATCTAGACAAACATAAGCAACTGACGATTTTTGGCATTATTAGTTTGGCGCCATTTGTGGGGACGACTTCAAACCCTAGTTTGAAAACATAGCTCTACCCTTTCCAACACCCAGATGGAGTCTAACACACCTCAAGATGCAGCGGCATTAGCCCTGCAAATTCAGGCACTCACAGCTAATATAGAGGAGCTCCTAAGTCATAAAAAACGTGACACATTTGTTTGTTTGTTTGTTTTGGCTAAATACGTAATATTTTAACGTTAGCTTGTCTACCTTTTTCAGTCAAAAAAAAAAAAAAAAATACGTTAGCCTCAACAAACATGGTAGGCTCATCTTTTTCATTCACAGTTTCAGTAATCTAATCAGCATCGATCCTATCTTCACATTCCACCATTTGATTGAAGAAGAACGGCCCACCGCCACCACCACCTCCTCCATACAGTGCAATGCCTAAGAGGAAAGATGGTGAACAAATTATTAATTACACTAGAAATCCACTTTTCATTATTTTTTATTATTATTAAATATCCAAAAAATATATCACACACTAGTCAATATATGACACCTACGAAAATTCAATATATATATATATATATATATATTACAAACACAATTTGTGGTATAATCTATCCACTCTTCAACCCATTCATTCCAATTAAAATGTTTCTTACCCACATGTAGTTAAGAGTTCTAAAAAAAACACCACTTTTTATTTTATTTTATCCATATTCAATTAAAAATGATATTCTTTATGAACCTTTTCTATTCCTTTTTTTGCTCTTCCAAATAGCAACATAAATGTCGAAGTGAACATATTAATTAATCTGAAATAACCCAATTTCAAAGAATCTGTAAAAGGAAAAATTAAATGAAAAAAAAAATAGTCCTTTGAGCACACATAATGTTGTATGGTGCACCCGCATGATAAACTTTGCCACGTTCTTGACTTCTAAAAAGAAGAAGAAATAAACCTTCTAGTAGCATAGTTATCAAAACCATAAAATATACCATAAAATAAATATATTAATAAAAAGATTAACAAAATTAATTAACGAGAAATGCTATATCCATAACATTTTTACAACTAACAAAATTAATTAACGAGAAATGCTATATCCATAATATTTTTACAACAAATCTTAAGCGGTAAGTTGTTATTGGTTGTTATGGGTGGGCCTAAAAATAATTTAAGTTATAAATTCAAATTAGAGCTAATAAGAACTTGCCACTTATGATTTGTTGTGAAAATATTTTGGATATAACATTTCTCTTAATTAACTATGGCTAGATTTATACATAAATATGTTAATATATTAAAGACTGAAATTAATACAGTATAATTTCATAGAAAATTTAAGTTTCATTGAAATATTTAGAACTTGCTTACTACTCAATGGCTCTGTATCTTACAACTGAGTATTTCGTCATTCTAAAATATCTACTCATAATAACAATGGAAATTATAATGAGTTGCGAATAAGAGGGGAAAAAAAGTGAGCCATTGTGAGCTTAAGAGAAAGTTGGAAGGTCCTAGCCAAAAGAGAGGAAAAGAGAGAGTTGCAACCATCATCAAGAAAATGCATACCCCATCTATTTCCAATATAACCAATATATCTCTACTAGTTATGTTCCTTTATGTCACATCTGGCACAGAAATAACCCCATCTTCCTTCAGGCAGTAATCACCCAAGGCTCTTGATAGTGCCTTAAGAACTCAAATATCACTATATCAGCTCATTCTTCTTTGCTTTCTTTGCCAACTTTTCTGCAATTTCCCTTCCAACGTCATTCTTATAATTTCTCTTTTTCTTGATTGGTACACTTCTTGTGAATCCATCAAGATAGGAGGGAAAAATCACTATCACCTATACAGCCCCATCTTACCCAGGGCCGGCCCTAGGCTTAGGCCATTGCCTAGGACCCCTTACTAGAGAAGAACCCAAATTTGGGGGCAAATTTATTTATTTATTTGTTATATATAAATATTTTTGGGAGATATTAAAACATTTTAGTTTACATTTTTTTTTTTCACTATTAAGAAGGCTCAAAGAATTAAGGTAGCGTTTGGTTTAATGTAAATCGAATTCCGAGTGTAAAACGAATGCAAGGGAAAATGAATTCCCGTAAGGAAATTAAAATTCGAGCGTTTGGTTTTGCAATGGAAAATAATCCGAAAAACGATTTCCAGTGTTTGGTAACATTCTGAAAATGTTATTTTCCTATAAAATTTTCACATTTTCTCAACTATTTTCTCAACTACCAAACAAATTTTATATCAAAAAATTTCAAAATATACACTTAACACCACCAAAAGTCAAAATAAAAACATATTCAGAACATATCCATGATATATCTGTGGGAGAAGGAGCAAGAAAGAGTGAGAAATTGAGGGAAAGAGAGATAGGTCAAGAAAGAGAGAGATTAGAGTGGATGGAGGACTGTGGTGGGGCGGTGCGATCTGGGCGGAGTGATGCGATCTAGGCAATCTGGGGGGTGGGGCGGCACGATCTGGGTGGAGGGGGTGGTGGTGGGGGCAACACAATCTAGGTTGGCCTTGGCTTGGCTGGGCGGCCAGAGCTTGGCGTCGGACTGTGTGTGGAGTTGAGGTTGGTGTGTGGGTTGGAGCTGAAATGAGGTTGGTGCGTGTGTGAGAGGAGTGTGTGAGGAGTGAGTAATTCCGAAAAGCATTTGAAGGTAAAATGGGAACGGAAATGATTTTACTAGTTGGCAAGGATATTTTACGGTCAAACTAAATTCTATTTTCAGTTTGACTTTATTTTCAGGTAGTGCCAAACATGGACCCGGATGTAAAATGTTTTCTAATTTCAGTTTACCATTGAAACAAACGCAGCCTAAGTAATGCTAGAGATAGGGATACGACAAATTTAAATAAATAGGTCTTGGAAATAGACGTGTTACTAATCACAAGTAATTCAAATAAGAAAATGTTAAAAATACTATAAATTTTACTACATAACTTTTATTTATTTAATTATTTTTATATAATTTTTATTTATTTAATTATTTTTATACGAGATAAAAATTCTACTCTAACCTAATCTAAGTGTATATGTGTGCGAAACTCTCTTCTAGAGACTTAAATCTCGATCATTGCCCCCCACACCTAACAAAAACTTATACTTGTGAAGTGGCTACTGCACCTAGGGTGCGTGGTGATCTTCATAACTTTTATAATTTGATGTAACAATGAATATAATAGGTAGATTTCAACAAACTATTGAATGCATTTTTGAATGAATATTTGTGATTGGTGATATATTTTTGTAATTCTTATGTTGTAAATTTTATAATATTTCTAGTATTTTTGTAAGCCTCATGTTATTAATCACATTCATTACAACACTAGTTTATAGTAAAATTTGTTATAACTTTAGCATTTTCTCAAAAAAAAATCATATTAAAAATTAAAAAGAATGGATTTAAAAAAAATTATTATATAAAATGCTAGTTAAATATTATTTAAGTGATAACATAAAAGCCCCATTTGAAAATTTCACCTTAAACCTCCGAAACGCTTAGGCCGGCCCTGATCTTACCCACTCACAGTTATGTCAACTGCTTTATAATTACTTTGTTGATTATTTGAAATTTTATCTAGCATACAATATATCCCAGAACTTGTAAATTTAAGATTTTAAAGTCTTCATTTTATCTCTCAGCTAAACCAAAATTTATTGTTTCAATAGAACCCTATTAGATTCTCAATATATATATATATATAATCAATCTTTAAGCACTAACCAACCATAATTGGAATAATAAGAGCATCAGCATTGGTGGTGTCAAAATTTTAGCAATTTGACACCACAAAAGGTTACTTTATCCATTTTACTACCTCACTTTACAAAAAACTCAAATTAGTGGTTTTATTTTAGCATTTAAAACAATAAAATATTATAAACAACACAATAAAATAATATATTTACTACAATAATCAACAACAACCACCACCACCAATATAATTAAATAATATATATTTTAATAAATTTGTTTTCACCATCTTAGCTATTGTGTGCACTGTAGCTTAGCAGCAAAAAGAAATGGGTTTTGCTCCATTAATGCAACCCACTTGTGCTATATTTTGATAATAAATTTAGCATTTTAGCAAAATGCCTACTATAATACTAATGCTCTAAAGCCAATTCTAATGCTATAAGAAAACATAATCATATTATTGATTTAATTCACAAAAACATGGACTTTATAATTATTTGTAGGATCTATTTGAATAAAATAACACAAACCCACATACATATCACACGTGCTACTCCAACAGAACAAATAGACCCAAATTCAAAAATCATGATAAGATTAAGGGGTCCTCCCCACCCACCCCGTACCCAATACCCACAAGAAGGTCAACAATAATCATTTGAAATTGTATATATCTACCTTTACAAATGGGTTGCCCCAAAAAACAAAGAAAGGAAAAAGGGGGAAGACAAAGCAAAAAAAAAAAAAAAAAAAATGACATTGAATATAGGGTTTTATCGTTTCCAGTCTTACCTTTAACAATATCAAAAACATTTTTATGATTTTGGGAGAGTGAGAGACCTGGAAGAATGCTAGAGAGAGCGCTGAAAGAACACCAAAGAGATAACCATCTAATTTTTTATTTTATTTTATTTGTATATATATGCATACCTACTCTACCGGTAACTAGTATCCATTACAATTTTATATGAAAGGTCAAGATTAAAACACCACCAAGTATGCGTTTGGATTGCGTCCAAGACCCTGCATCTGTTTTTCTTATTTTTTTATTTTTTATTTTTTTTTTTGAGAAACAAACACTCACACACAAAGGAGAGAGAAATGGATTCTAACACAAAAATATATCACAACTTCACTAAAAAATAATGGTAATTAAGTATTGCATTTTTTTTTTTTTTTTTGAGAAACAAACACTCACACACAAGGGAGAGGGAAATGGATTCTAACACAAAAATATATCACAACTCCACTCAAAAATAATGGTAATTAAGTATTGCATTGGTTCAAGTGAGTAACATTTTTTTTGGTGTTGTATTTCATATATATGTATTGATAAGAAGTATTTAATATTTTTTATTTGAACGCTACCTCTTTATTCCCATTATCTACCTATTAAAAAAAGTATTGCTTTATGAAAATATTATATTATCCTTCAGTGGATTCGTTGTGTTGGTTTGAATAGCTGGAAAAATTTTAGTGCGTAGCCGATAGTGAAGCATCTTTGATTAAAAAGTTAGAAGAAAGAAGATTAACATTTTCCATTTATTTATTTATTTATTTTTCATTCTTTTTATAATAATTAATGGTTTAGACTAATTTATGGTTGGATCGGCTGGACCAAAAAAATGAAGTATCCAAGCTCTGTTTAGGGAAAAAAAAAAAAAAAAAACCCAATTGGTTAGAAGCATCTCAGACATAGATATAAGATTCTTCATTCGATTTGGGATAAGAGTTATAGGCCTATTGGATGCTTTAAAATTAAATTACAGCCCATATATTAAGCAAATTCCATTTTGAAAACCACCACCCAACGTGGGAATATCACTTTAAGAAAAAAAAATTAAACTAGTAATTCTTCTAAAAGGAAATGGAAATATGGTTCTAAATTAAAATTTTGTCTTTTCTTTTTTCTCTTCTTCCTTTGCATCCTAATTTTACTACATAAAGCCAACTAAAAATAATAATATATATTCAAAAAGTCATGTGGAAAATTAATTTTTGTATTAGATGACTTACCATTTTTTTCTTTTTCTTTTTTTAGTTCGATAGTTACAAATTTACAATGTGGGATGAGAGGTTTGAACACTAAATGTTATGGACACACCAACCAAGAAGTAGATAAACTACAAGATTTGCTAATAACTTTTATTGGTTTATACTTTATAGTACTACATCATGTTTAGTCTTGAAATACTTATGTACACACTCAATTTTGCACCCATAATTTAACCTTGAGAGATGACCAAAATAATCATTCTAAGCACTCAAAAATCATGATTGCATTTCACTCATTAAGTCCATTCATCACATATCATAAAAATGATTTTGAGATTCTAACGATCACAACTCTATACCTGAATCGAGCGATCGGATCAAAAGACATCACAAGATTAAATTTTAACGGCATGCATGCATGCATTTCTTTGGGATGAATTAATCACATGTGATTAATTGAAATTAATTTTGATTGGTTAATAATTAAAATTAATTAAATTAATTTTTGTAATTGGTTAAGTAGTTTTGTTAAAATAAGTTTGGTTGCATGGGAAAAAAAGAAATAATTTGAAAATGTAAAAAATTAAACTAATAGTTAAGTTTTAGGGTGATTATCTTTGAGATAATTATTTTAAACATCTAATTATCAAGTTAAGGTGAATTTTATCAGGAATGTGAGTCCAAGACACGTCCAAGTATAATTTCTAGCTCAGAAAAATGCCCAAAAAAGGGTCCAAAACGTGCAAGAAGACAAAATCGGGTGAAGCTGTTAAGAGTGCCAATAAGCATTTTTGAAGTGCCAATTAGCAGTTGGAAAGTACGAATCAACACTTCAATAGCACAAATTGCAAAATGGGCCCAGATACATTTTGTTCAGGTCAAAACTCAAATTCAATTTTTTGAGATAAAATCTGACCTTATTCATGTCTGCTGACTTCTAAAGCAACCCTAACTTATTTTTTAAGCAGATACACCTCTATAAATAGAGGAGAAAAACCAAAATTCAACATCCATCTCCCCTTAACATAAAAGAAACTTTGGAAGTCTGACTTTAAGATTTTCTTTTTTGTTTAGTGCTAATGCTTTAGATTTTAGAGAGATACTTTCTCTCAAACTTCTAAAGCAATTCCCCCATTTGTTTAAAGAATTCATGCAAGTAAGTGTTAGGGTACTTTTTTTACACCTAATTTTATTTAAGTATCACCTATTTACTTTCAAATACACACACCCTATTCTATTTAAAGCCCAAGAATACTTATGCTTGGCAATATTTGAAAAGCCCATGATTCAAGTCCATGGCAAAACAATTTTATCAATGGAATTCAAATCCATAATCAAAGCCCATGATTTAAACCCATGGCAATTTATTCATCCAAAGCCCTATTCTTATTGGCAATATCAAAACCCAATTCTCATTGGCAATATCAAAGCCCAATTCTTATTGGCAACATCAAAGCCCAATTTTCATTGGCACTACTTTATCAAAAAGAAAAAGAGCCCAAGATTATCAACGCTTGGCAAAGAAAAAATATCATTGTAAAATGTAACCGTGGCAAAAAAGGACCATGGCAATCATCTTATGAAAAAACTCATTGAGAGCTATCTTGAGGATCATGTTCTTGTATTATAAACCCATGAAATACATTAACATCATTTGCATCACGACATCTATAATATATACCTTCAACACCCGTGGTCAAATATTCAAACCCACAAGTTCATCATTCAAATTATTAAAAACCATGAACATTATTTGCAATATGGAATTCATCATAGTAAGTGTTATTTACACAAGTATTTGAAACTTGTCCTATTATTTCAATCAATACAACTAACTGTCCAAAGGCCCATTGCAAGTATCTATGAAAAAACCCAAACTATTCACTAACAAAGGTCCACGAGGGATAAAAACCCATGGCAAACATGTGTTATGACTATTTTGTAGGATGCACACAACCTGGCCCAAAGGGACCAGTCCATGTAAGCAAGCCCAAACCAAAAAAACACCAGCAGGAGGCAAAGGATTAAGAGTGGGCAACCAGCCCTTGTTCATTTCTAACCAAAAAGAGCAACTAGAGACTCATACAAGAAGAACTAAGCTTTTGAGAATGGACTAAGGGCTGTCCCATCAGTTTTCTACCACCCTCTACCTGACGTGAACAATGCCCAAAGGCTGTCATATCAACTGAAGTCTAAAGAATGATGGAACTCCATCATCTTCCCCAAGACTGCACCTCCAGGAGAAGGGGAGCTGAAACCAAATTATCCAAACTCCAACAAATTAATGCTAAAAATGTTAAAAACGTTCAAGACATAATTCATGTGCCAAGCCCATGAATCTTAAAGGGGAAAAATTAGAAACATGTGGTTTGGAGGGCATAAAGGGACCTCCAATAGAACCCCCTGAAGTAGGCTTAGAACTTGACACCTAGCTTGGGATGTTGAATCTTCTTGGGGGTCTAAATCTCAGTTGCAGCTTTAGCATTTGCTCTTGATACATGCCCTAATCACATTGATTAAGCTCAGCCCCAGAAATCCTGACATTTAATGCAAAATCCCATCATTACCCAAAGAAGCAAAGCAGCCCATAAAGCAAACCTTCTACTTCTGACCAAAAATCCCAGGAAGATTAACTCTAGTTCTCCACCTCTGATTAACCCTACGTTTTTTGGACTCATGTTAATTAATGCTTCCGTAAAGCTCCATTATAAAAAGATAAGCATCTCAGCCCACAGGGATAGCTACTCCCTCTGAAACCCCTGGTCTATTTGCCATTTTGCTAGTAGTTTAGCTCTCCTTAAGCTTACTACTCATCCCCTTCAGCCCATATTCATCTAACCTCAAACATTCTTTCCTCTCTTTTACACAATCACAGCTCATAAATGCCTCCCGTTACTCACAAACAAACCACTACTCACAAAAAGCCTTAACCTTAAAGTTAATCTCATCCCACTCACTCAAAACAACCCACACTGTCTCATTCATGCCTTATGAGCACACACTCAACAAAATCTTAGTCTAATACTTACTACACTGAGCTGGGATCCCTATCTCCCTTTATTCCATCCTATTTTTTCTCTTTTATTTGTAACAATGAAGCCTTTAATCCTTATTTAGTATTATTATGATGAAGGCCATGGGACCTTTAATTTTTACTTTTTATTTTACGGTTGAAGGATATAATTTATATGTAACAATTGAACTTTTCTCTCACATTGATGTAATGATGGCTGAAAGTACAATGAACTCCCCTGACCGACACATGCAAGGACCCCCAGGAGTTAACACATTCCTAAACCTATTTAATCATTGACTATTGGACTGTTTAAATCTGTTTTTTCTGGATTAAGTGTAATTTTACCCTTACCGCTAGAGGACTGATTTGAACTATAATGGTGTAAAAAGACTAATAATATAACAAATTAACAACAATAACGTGTTTATTGTGCTTTGTTGTTGTCTTTTTGTCAAGGTGTAGCATCTATCTCTTGCTTGGGCTTACACGACACCGAAAGCCTTTGGGCTTTATTTCAAGAGCCCATCGTCGAGTTTCGGCTTGACTACCCCATATTCTATTTGGGAATATCAAAATTTTCCCCTCAACAGTAAGTAATTTATTTATTAGTTTTTTTTTTATTCACATGTTGTTTGCATACTTGTTTAAAGTTTATTCATAACATGCTTTCATATTTCTTAATGAATCTGTCCATATGATAATCCCATGATTCATGCATAATAGATCCAAGATGATGTATGATGTTTCTAATATGAATCTATAACTCTTTCTTGAAATCTCATTTTTTTTTTCAATAAAAATAGATCTAGATATTTCTCTCAAATCTCATGTTTTCTATCTAAATAAAAATAGATCTGGATTTTTCTCTACTGTTTTTCTTTCTAAATAAAAACAGATCTAGATTTTTCTCTACTATTTTTCTTTCTAAATAAAAACATATTTGGATTTTTCTCTACTATTATTCTTTCTAAGTAAAAACATATGTAGATTTTTCTCTCTAAAACTCATCGTTTTCTTACTAACAAAAACATATTTAAAATATTTTCTTAATTTCTTATGTTGTAATAAAAAACAGATCTAAAATACCTTTTTCAAAATTTACTCTTGTTTTAAAAAGAGTAGATTCATAAAAGTCCACTTCTTGACTTAATCTTAGATTTATCATTTAAACACATGTTGCATTTCATTACTATATGTTAATGGGTACTTAAATGATCATTAGTGATAGGCCATAAACTGAATGACCCCTTGTGATAGAAATTAATTAATTAATTAGCCAAGTTATTAATTAATCAATTTATCATGCAAACGCATGATAGAACAAACAAATCACCAATAAACTAATAACACAGCAGAAAATAAATAACATGGTGATTTGTTTACGAATGGGGAAAACCTAACGGCAAAAACCCCACCGGGTGATTTTCAAGTCACCACTCCTGAAACTCCACTATTATCACAACAAGCGGTTACAAGTAAAGGAATCTCAAGTACCTTACCAACTTACAGTTGAACCCTTACCCTAATACCCAATTGGACTTGTTCTATAGTGACAGTTCCCCTTTCAGATGCATGACTCTTAAGTACGTGACTAACCAATTGCGCGGATCCTAGTACGCGACTTCAATCACCAACTAAGAAGGTTGTTAGTTGCAAAGTTCTTTAGTTCATCCATACGATGAAGATTAAAAAGATGATTGGTCAGAAAACCCTATGGTGCACATACACAGCAACTTCTTCAAGAGAAAGAGATGAACTAGGGCAAGAACTTCGTCTCCGGTCACAATTTGCTTGAACAGAGTTTGTTCAAAGCTTGTGCAACTTGTGAACTGTTTGACGGCTCTTAAAACAATTCTTTTATATATCTAGGGTTAGGAGAAAAGAAGGCTCAAAGACATATTCAAGGATCCCAAGAAAATCAGATTTGAATTCTGAAAATCTTAAACCTCGACAGATAGGAGGTGTTGAGCAGCTGTCGAGAAAGTGTCAAGCACACCGAACTTTGAACAGCTTTCTTAAGCTTGATAGATACAGCTGTTGAGCTTTAATGAATTTGCACTATTAACTTGTTTTCTTGGACAGACTTGAAGGCTTCAATACTTGATCTTGAAACATGGTTTCTTGAAGTATTTAAACACATCCTAAATCTACCCAAATACAAGTAAAGTGCGTTTTGTCAAAGGATAAGCCAATTACATAAAGTTATAACATATGTTCTTAACATGTGAAATACATATGTCCTAACAATCTCCCCCTTTGGCAATCCGTGACAAAACTACAACAAACAAATGAACATATGAGAGAAGTTATAAATCACTCAACTCATATTCACTTGTTAAATACAATAAAATCCATCCTAACACAAACTTTTGAAAAACTTTGCAAGAAGAGAGTTTATGGCAAGTAGACTTTAACAACCTATATTTCTGAAACACTTTAAAACAAAACTCATCAAGGCATCTTTGTGTGAAATAGAAATAATAGATTGCATACAAGTATAAGAAACATGTGTATTAAGGGAGAAAAGAAACAACACATGAAGAAGTAGGTGAAAGAAAAACATACATCAATATAAAGAAAGAGATAAGTACAATGTATGTCTATAAATGGTCACAAGACCTCATGTACAAGAGTAATGTATCTAAAAGGAAAGAAAAGAAAAGATACATACTATCCTCACTACATCCCTTAAAATGTATCAACACTCCCCCTAACAAAAATGGTCTTATACTAACTCTCCCCCTAAGACTGACTACTCTCATATCAAAACTACTTCCCCTTTTTGTCACGAGTGACAAAGGGTAAGAGTGTCAAGTAGACATCTCATCGGTAGAGCTAGCATCTCTATCAGTATCATCCGAAGCATCATTGTCATCACCATCAGCATCATCCTCATCCTCAGAATCAGAAGCCACGGGAGAAGGTGGTGAAAGAGTAGCCTCAGGAGCAAAACCACCCATGGACGCCTGTCGCCGTGCAATATGACCGACACGAACGTTCACCTTATACAACTCTGTAGAAAGTGTATCTAGGCGAGCATCCATGCGCTGCAGTTGCGCCATGATGTCTCCTAAAGTCACATCGCCCGAAGAAAAGAGAGGAGCGGATGTGGATGGAGCAGAACGGGATGGAGCTGAATGGGAGGGAGGAGCTGCTGAATCCAACTACCACGACCGAAGCTGGGCCTCGCTACATTTAATGGTAGTGTAATCTATGGCACACATGACGGTGAAATGGTCGGAGGAGGGAAGAGGAAAGAAAAAATGGCGTAAGATCCTCGTGATAGTGGAAGGAAAAATGAGCTTATCACGGGACGCCGAATCTAGATGAACATCTATAATAGACAGAATGAAATGAGAAGGGAAATCTATAGTAAGATGCTCAAGAAAAGATAACAAAAATCGAGCATGAGGCTCTGTAATGAAGTTATAGTGAGAGAGTGGATGCAAAATAAAAGTCATCACTATGTTCATGAATCTAGGACCTTTAGCAAAAGGTCGACATGGTGTAAACAGACACTCACCCCAAGCAAAAGGGCGCTCACAAAAAGCAGACATGAGCTCATCCCTGGACACGATCCTCAGACGCTCACAACTATGATAGTCAGGAAACTCTATCCTAGGGACCCGAAGCATATCCGCAACAAGTTGCGGTGTGATAGGAATGCGTGTACCTCGAACGCGAGTGAAGAAAAGATGTATTGAACGATCAATCCCGTGCATGTTGGAGTAAAACTCCTGGATAAGCATGAGAGGACAGGTGACCGGGACGTCACACAGTGACTCCTATCCCCTACTATGAATGACAGAGGGAAGGTTGATGTCGGCAAAGTCTGACAGAACGACTTGGCGTTTCGAATGAATGCCTCGTCTAGAGAAGTTCTTAGAAAATTCCTTAAAGACATCATCATCATGGAACCGAATATGAGATAGAGTAGGATCAGATGATGAAGAGGCTCCAGAACGAAGAGGGTTCCGAGCTAGAGTGGATTTACGCTTAGGTGCCATAGACACGACTAATGTAAATAGAAAGAGAGGGAGAGAAAGAAAGACAATCAAAAAAGTCCCAAGAATTTCAAGTATAACAAGTATATTGAAAAAGAGTACATATGCATGGGAAATGCATGAACATGTGACATGAACAAGAAATTGCATCATGGGCTCAGCCCAATCCAAACCTATCAGCACACAAACAGATAGCACACATCTAAATGCATGACAATACCATTATAATGCTAATGTGATGCAATGTATGAGATTTTAAACTTATTTAAGTGAAAACTCATCCCAAAATTTCAATAAAAACTCATCAATTTTGAAAAACCCTAAAAAATTTTCAAAAACCCCAAAACATAGGTTTCAAAACATGAAATGCATGAATATTAAAGGATTAGAAGCTTACCAAGGGAAGAAAAACTTGAAAAAGCTTGAAGAAACCTTGAGGAATAGTTAAGGGAGTGAGATGAGAGAGTTTGGGAGAGAAATCAGAGACGTATCGAGAGAGAGATCTAGTGAAATGAGAGACGGATCGCATAGGATGTTTAAATAGTACTAGCAGTAAATCTCGACAGATGAAAGTATCGAGAGGTATTAAGATATTTGTCAAGGAGGTGTCGAGAAAAATGGTCATCGACAGTTGAGGTATTGAGGAGGTGTTGAGGAACAACTCAACAGAACCAAGAATAGAAGCTCAATCGATCCACCAGGTGTCGAGAAGCTATCGAGGATGCAGAACCATTCTCGATCGATTCACTAGGTATCGAGAAGCTGTCGGGATTGTGATTATAAAAAGCTGAAGAAGCTCGACAGATAGCAAGGTATCGAGGAGGTGTCAAGCTAGCATTTAAAATCAGTTTTTCGAGATGTGAAAAACACAGACATGAATGCAATCTAACAAGCAACTCAACCAATGATCCACTCAACATATTAAGCTCTCAAAATCATCTCTCAATAATAATTTTAAGCACATGGATCTCTAAAAAGAAACACACACACACACACACTAAACAAGTCTAACCAATTTTATATTTCAAAAACAAGTCACGACAGTTTAGTGAGCATACAATAACACATGTAAAACCTTGTGATGGCCAAATCACATTGTACCTGCACATGTATCAAGATTAGCGAAGAATATTGCGTGTTGTGTGTAAAAAACATCGCAAGATTGCATAAGTGTATACATGTTATGACGATTTGAGATATGAGAAAATCGCTTTAACTCACACACAATCATAATCGCTTGATAGGGACTATCACCTTCGAGGTACATCCTATAACTCCCACATCTCCTAGAATACACGCTTGCAATCATTTTTAAAGCATTTTTGTTCTTTTTGATTTTGATTTTTCTTTGCACATTTTTCTTTTCAGCATATCATGCATGAGCATATTAGAGAGAGAAAAGAAATACCCAATGATATTTGACATTTCAATTTTGCTATGCCTAAGCACACAAATGTCATTGACACTGCACTTTTGCTATGCCGAAGCATACAGGTGTCATATTATGATTGGCGGGCAACAGTGATGAGATGGTTATTAATGCCTTTCTCTTAGAAATTTTTAGTCCTTCCTGAAAAAAAGAGTGATATAAGTGTTAAGTACAAGAGACAACTTAATCTTACTCATCACAAACAAGAGCTACAAAACTCACTTGCTTAGTTGTGCATAGAGATGCTCATCTAAGCTACAAATGATACAAAGTTTAGAAGACTTTGTTTCAATGGCCATCCAAGGTACACAAGTACCAATGTACACAAAACACACACTGTTTTTGTATTTTTCTAATTTTTCAATTTTTTTTTTTTTATTTTTATATGAAAAACAAAACAAAGCAAAACAGAAAAATAACCAAACAAAAACATGTTAAACAACCAAAGCATAAAAACTAGACTGACTCAAAACTTGAAAGCAAAACACATAAGTAATGCACACACAAAAACAAGAAGAGAGAGAGAGAGAGAGAAGTGACAAAATCACTTGGAGCCCTTTTCCTTCCACACCCTAGAAGAACCCTTCCTTTGATTAAACCCTTGAATCGGTGGTGAGGGAGAAAAACGTTCAAGTTCGAAAGGAACATAAGGGCTTTGAGAAGATCTCCAAGGGGAGTAAGAAAGGATTGAAGCTAATTCTAGTTCCCAAAGGCTATCATGCCGTTGCTCTGTTGAGTAGCAAACCACTTATAGCAATTTGGTCGAGTATGACCGGCAGCTCCACAATGATGACAGAGATGCTGCTTCTTTTGTTTAAGCTTTTGAGAGTTAGCCTTCTGAGCCCTAGGGTTTTTAACATCTTTCTTCTCAAGCTTAGGGGGTGCTCCTAAGATAGATTTACCCTTGTCTATGTTCTCACTAGCTAATTTAGTTTTAATCTCATTGTTTTCAATTTTGACATTATTAGCAGGAGGAACAAAAACAGTAGTACTAAAAGAAGCAGTATTAGAGGAAGAAAGACCATACCCTAAACCTGTTCGATCTAAAGCAGATTTCTGAATGCTGAGCATATCATCAAGCTTTGCACTTGAAGTCCTCTTCAATTGAGCTTTGACTTGAAACAGCTCCGCTTCAAGCTTCTTGATCTTTTCAGCCAATAAATTGTTCTCGAACCTCAGTGCTCCAATAGTCTGATTGGCTTCATCAAACTTTGTGGAAAGCTCCTCAATATCAAATTCCACATCACTGAGCTTCTTAGTGGTTAGCCTATATAGTTTCTCATGCTTCTCAGAAAGCTTGTACAGCTTCTCATAGGCTGTATAGATGTCATCTTAATCATCCATCTTCTCAAATTTGGATTCCACCAATTCCTCCTCTTCAACCACATCTTCAACAATCCCATCAGTAGGATCAACAGTGGCCGTGAAGGCATTTAAGATTCCTTCATCCTCATTGTTGGAATCATCCTCAAGCTCGGTGTCACTCAAGGTAACAGCAAGTGCCTTACTCTTCCCAATGCTCTTGAGGTATGTAAGACACTCATGCTTCATGTAACCGAAGCCTTGACACCCAAAGCACTTAGGTCCTGCGGGAACAGTGTACTGACCACCTTCCTTAGCATCCTTCTTCCCTTTGTCTTGCCCTTTAAACTGAGAAGAACTAGATTACCTGCGATCCTTGTCGAAACCCTTTCCATTGGCATTCTTCATAAAATTCTTGAACTGCCTGGTGATGTAGGACTTCATCTTGGAATCTTCATCATTAGAAGACTCATCTGTCTCACTGCTCTTGGCCTTCAGTGCCATACTCTTGCCTTTACCTGTCTTGCCAATCCTAGTCAACCCTAGCTTGTAGGTCTGCAAGTTTCCAACTAGCTCAGTCAAAGGAATCTTATCAATATCCTTTGATTCCTCTATTTCCGTGATCTTGACATGAAATCTCTCAGGTAGAGATCTGAGCACCTTCCTTACAATCTTGGGTTTAGGAATGGTTTCTCCAAGATTGAAGGCTGAGTTCACTATGTCCTTTAGCTTGGCATAGAACTCATCGAAAGACTCATCCTCCTCCATTTTTATCTCTTCAAAGCTTGTAATGAGCCTCTGAAACTTTGAATCTTTTACAGCCTTTGTACCCTCATAGGTTGTCTGAAGGATGGTCCAAGCCTCCTTGGCAGTTTCAGTTGAGGATATCTTCTTAAACTCCTCATTGGTGACTGCATTGAACAATGCATTCAATACTCTGCTGTTGAAGTTTGCCGCCTTAATCTTGGCATCATCCCAGTTGGCTGGTGCTTCTGTAGGCTTAGTCTAGCCTTAATCTTGGCATCATCCCAGTTGGCTGGCGCTTTTGTAGGCTTAGTCCAGCCTATCTCCACAGCTTGCCACACTTTCTCATCTAGAGACTGCAAGAAAGCTCTCATGCGTACTTTCCAGTATGCATAGTTAGTGCCATCAAATAAAGGAGGTATGATTAATGGCTGTCCTCTATCCATGACAAACAGGGGTCAATGGATCAACATAGTAAAGATTAAACCCTAATCAGAGTGTGCCTGCTCTGATACCACTTAATAGGCCACAAACTGAATGATCCCTTGTGATAGAAATTAATTAATTAATTAGCCAAGTTATTAATTAATCAATTTATCATGCAAATGCGTGGTAGCACAAACAAATCACCAATAAACTAATAACGTAGAGGAAAATAAATAACATGGTGATTTGTTTACGAATGGGGAAAACCTAATGGCAAAAACCCCATCGGGTGATTTTCAGGTCACCACTCCAGAAACTCCACTATTATCATAACAAGTGGTTACAAGTAAAGAAATCCCAAGTACCTTACCAACCTACAGTTGAACCCTTATCCCAATACCCAATTGGACTTGTTCTGTAGTGACAGTTCCCCTTTTAGATGCATGACTCCCAAGTACATGACTAACCAATTGTGCGGATCTCAGTACACGACTTCAATCACCAACTAAGAAGGTTGTTGGTTGCAAAGTTCTTTAGTTCATCCATACGATGAAGATTAAAAAGATGCTTGGTCACAAAACCCTATGGTGCACATATACAGCAACTTCTTCAAGAGAAAGAGATGAACTAGGGCAAGAACTTCGTCTCCGGTCACAATTTACTTGAACAGAGTTTGCTCAAAACTTGTGCAACTTGTGAACTGTTTGATGGCCTTTAAAACAATCCTTTTATATGTCTAGGGTTAGGAAAAAAGAAGGCCCAAAGACATATTCAAGGATCCCAAGAAAATTAGATTTGAATTCTGAAAATCTTAAACCTCGATAGATAGGAGGTGTCGAGCAGCTGTCGAGAAGGTGTTGAGCCAGCTGTCGAGCTTTAATGAATTTGCACTATGAACTTGTTTTCTTGGACAAACTTGAAGGCTTTAACACTTAATCTTGAAACATATTTTCTTGAAGTATTTAAACACATCCTAAATCTACCCAAATACAAGTAAAGTGCGTTTTGTCAAAGGATAAGCCAATTACATAAAGTCATGACATATGTTCTTAACATGTGAAACACATATGTCCTAACAATTAGAGTCTAGAAGACTGGATTTTATCCAGATAGGATGGATGCCTAACACCTTCCTATCCTATAACCTAGCCCCTGAACCATAGATCTTAGGTTCGTAGAGTAGTTTTTTGTTGATAGATTGTAACTAGGACAAATAGCTTTATAATTCTTTACTTAGATTTTAATTGGGACTAAAACCATGTAAAGTTTCTTTCTATCAATTGTAATTGTTCAAATAAATAAGAACTCGATGTTATTTATGTATTCTATTTTTTTTCCCTTAACTTTGTAGTCAATAAAAAATAAGTGACGATTCCACAATAAACAAAATTCCTAAAGGAGAGGTGCCGATACCATCTCTTTTTAAGAGATCCCAAATGTTTTGGTCTCTCACAACTTAATAATATTTCATTTAACTGAGGCAAGAAAAATTTTCCTATTATAGACTTCAACAAATACCTTAGTTGAAAAATACATACATTTTTTTTTTTTTTTGCTACATTAAACTTGGGGATGAAGTTGAATCTTGTGCATTCTCATGGAGGAAGCTAAGAGGTTCCTACTAAACTAAGGTCATTGATTACAAAATAAATACTTACTAGTATGGATTGTCAACGAACCATGATAATTCCATAGTTTGTTTGAATCCTGGACATTGTTGTGGAATATAATAAGACTATCATCTGTCCATCAAATAAGAGAAGAAATAAAAGATAATGACGATAATAGCAATTTAAATCTATCCCAACCATCCTAGAGGGTGAAATAGGGGTATACAAGTGAACACCATTGATAATAGCTTAATTTTGCATATTTATATCATTATTAGAAATCATTATCATACTTATTTTGAGTTAATTCATGCATTTTATAGTTGATTTTGGAATAATGCTATATAATCAATTTTGTGTTTAATTGAATTTTAATGCATGAATTTGTCTTTTGTAGGATAATGAAATTAAATAAGTGGGTTTGTGCAAAAAAGAAAACTAATGGACTTTAATTTTATAAGGGCCATGATGAAGTCAAAGAAGGCCAACCCAATTAAATTCAAGTCCAATTGGAACAAGGAATCAAAGGAAATTTGCATCTAATCCAAGTCCAATTTAGATTAGGATTCCAATTTGCACACCAGTTAGTATTCGGAGCATAACTTTTGGTTCAGATGTCCAATCAAGATGATTCAAGTTGGGTTGAAAAGATAACTTAAAGGGCTATAACTTTGTAGTTATCAAAAGTCCGAATTTTGAAGTTAAATGGGCCAAAAACATCGATTAAATGAAGCCTTAAAACCTGGGATTTTCTCCAAATGGGAATTCAACTTGTAATAGGATTCCTTGACCTATTTAAAGGCTCTTTAGCACAAAATTCAGAAGAGAGATGCTGTAGAACATAATTTAGGTTTTCCTAAAGTTTTTTTTTTATTTATTTTTTTTATTTTTTTTTATTACAGTTTTTAGAGTTCTATTTGTGTTATGACTTGCTAAAAGCCTTGTTAAGGTAAGGGGTGAAACCCATCCATTTATTGGTATGTTATTAACAATTATTTATTGGTTTTCATGCTTATGTTATTATGTTTTTGATTGCTTAGTATTCCCTGCGAATTAATTCACTAGTTTTGTTTTTCCTAAAATCAATCAATTGAATGAAACTACCTTAGACAATTAATTCTTGAGTTTTTATTGTTAAATCATCCGACTAAGATCGTCCGTCATATGAATTTTAGTTGAATTATAAAATAAATATTGTTAAGACTACCAATAGATGTGTTGTATGTGGATCCATAACCTTAGCGCCTTAATATATTGTTATTTTCTCTCAATTTAAATTACCTTTACTAAACTATCAAAAATCTCTTCAGTTAAACTTTATTATTTTAGTTTTATTTTCTTGTGGTTTGCTAATCAATTCCCTTTTCCCTGTGGATTCGACCTCGGACTTTCCGAGTTATTACTTCGTGACAATCTTGCACTTGGAAGCATTATTTAAGTCGTAGCAACCATATGTTTGTTTAAATTTTTGGATTTCTAATTTGGTATTGAAGGGTTCGATTCCAATTTATTGTTTGGGTTTTGGTATGAAGTTGAGCTCTAATTGATGCTTTTATTTTTTATTTTTAAGAGATATGATATTGATGTAATAGGGGCTTCTCTAGCACTTGGCAAGTTGGACAACCTAAAGCCCCAAATTTTTAACTAATAGAATTATCCCTTTACTTGTAAAAGTTTAATTAGACCCAATATATTAACCAATATATAAAAATAATTTTTCCAATATAAAAAGCAAAAAACAACTTTATGTCACTTCATTGGTTGTATTGACTGTTCATTTCTTTTGATTGAGAGTACTAGATTGGAGAACTCATAATTTCCCACACTCATAAACTAAAATATCTTTTTTCTTTCTTTCTCTCTCTCTCTCTCTCTCTCTCAAAAACCAAAAGCAAAATTAAAACTAACAAATTAAAAAAAAAAAATCAATCTCAAACCTCATTTGTTATGCTCATAGCTAGAAAATTTTCCTTTTTCGATTTAATAAATAAAAGGCACTCTTTTTTAAAAGCCTTCTGCTTGTAGCTTTGTCCTTGGATCAGGAATTCAATATTGACCATGCAATAGTCTTTGAACAATTCAGCGGTTTGACTTAGGAATAGTTGTATAGTAATAATATTGGCATTTTACATAAACTTTAAGAGATATTAAACGACCCTAGAGCATTAGCATCTGGGATTCTAAAAAATATCTCATTTTACCATCTTAAAAACTATTTTATCTATTTTACAATACCATTTTACAACCCACCCAACATCCCAATTCTTATTTTTCACATCTCACGCAAATTGTAACATCCCGGTCCGAGTCAATCAAACCAAAAAATATAAAATAAAAGGAAGTTAGATTTTTATTGGACCACATGTGCCCCACCTAACGCAACAATCCCCCACCACTCATTTTCTCTCATTCCCTTATCCCTTTGACCGGCTCCTCACATCTCTTTTCTTTCTTTTCTCTTCACTTAAACACACACACACACACACACACACACACACACACACACACACACTCATTTCCCACACTCTCCCACCGGACTTCACTCCAAACCACTATCTCACCATCATTTTTCAGCAATGTCACCAGAAAATCCTTAAGAACCCATAAGCACCTTCACATCCTTTTTTTGAGGTAAAAATTTCTAATCTTTTTGGTGGGTTTTACATTTTTGCTTGAGGTTATATTTTTATCTAAGCTTTAATAATGATACCCACGTAATTTATGAGCATTGGAAGTGATATTTATGTGTTTTTATGTATGGATTTTGTATTGGTGGAATTATTTGATGAGTGGGTATATAATTTGTGCTAATGATGACTACATAGGGTTTATGCTTGGTGGAAAATTTAGGGGTTTTGAGTTATAATATGTGATGGTTGGTAAATCTAATTTTTTTTCCATTGCCATTAGGTTTATTTGGAGTTAGTTGAAGTTCTAAATTTCTTGTCTTGGAGGATATTTTGATTTTGCTTTCATGGGTCTCTTAATGATGTAGTGTAAATTTCATGGAAGCTAGTCATGATATTGGAGATAATATTGAATGGGCTAAATTTATAAATTGGAGTCTATGCCTTGTGAATTAATTTGTTGAGAAACTTTGGAAGAGGAATATGTTATTGATGAGGTTAAATGCTAGGCTCGCCTAATTAAGTGCTTATTTGGCAATTCCTAAATTGTAGCTAGATACAATTTTAAGCTTTATGCTTATTGTGTTAGGTTTGCTTGATATTGTTGAGGTTCTAGCTAATCTCCTTTGGAGCTTGGAGAATTAGGCTTTTTGCGGGTTGCAAGGTAAGTAGCTTTTTAATGGGATTTTTTAAAAATAAACATGTTGCATAAATGTTGTTTTTGGGTTAGACACACTTTTGGAAACTACCTATGGAAACTATATTTTCCTAAAAACTATTGTGTCGTAACCTTAATATATATGATTATATATGAAATGCATCATATTTGGTATTGCATTTGGGGAAATGCATGAATTGTTGATATGGAAAAATGAGCGTCTTTTATTTAATCTTTGATAAGGAAATCTTGGAATTCATGGTATATTAGAAAATTTAAAAATGCTTATCTTGTTTTGTTATGTGGGAAATTAATAGAAAATCTTTTGACAAGAATGAAATTGAAAACCTTACAAACTTTGTGGAAGTTAAATTATTTAAGGGTTTCCTAAAACTACTTGGATATAAACTATGTGTTTCAAAGTAATGTAACCTGTGAGCTTTATGTGGTTTTAACACATTGCCATGTGTGATTTCTCGATGATCACCCGATTTGGTTTCCCTAGTCTTTGTGACAATGGAATCAAATCCAGGTCAGTGCTCTTTCACTTTGGATGATGCATTCTTCCTTACTACCCATGGGGAAAAGAGGTTCCTTGATTGTGTGTGGGTGAGGTTGCTGCCCATGGGGCCAGGAGACCACATGCAAGAGAGGTCTTATTTGACGCGCTCTCTCTACTGCCCATGGGGGGAGAGAAAAACCTTGAGGGTATGGGTAAGGCTACTATCCATGGGGCCAAGAGTTTGCATACCAGAGAGGACAATATCATGCCAGTTGTAAATGGGTGGATCCCTTGACCAGTCTATGTGGTAGTATGGTATATTTGAGATAAATTACTGTATGTTAGATTTTATGGCTTTGGAATATATTTTTAGTGCTCACATATTATAGTGTATAGTTTCAAGGTATCTACTTTGATAAACTTTTTGTTTCATTATTTAATTATTCTTTTCATGTCATATTATTGTTATTGAAGATGAAACTTGCATTTCCCCCACCCCCCATTAATTATGCTACTTATTGGGCGTTAGCTCATCCCACCCTCTAACAGTTTTTCAGATTTATTAGCTATACCTTGGGTATGGAGCTTATTTCTTTGGTGATGATTAGAGTGATATGTTAAATTTGGAGATTTTTGCTGTAAATGGGTTGGTGACTTGATCTTGCTATGTTCAACGGGACCTTAATTAATTCTATTGGAGGTAGATTGCTTGAGGTTTGTTAGCCCTTGGCGTGGTAGGCCTAGACTCGATGTTAAGGTCCTTATTCTCGATAAGATTGTGACTTTGTGTAATTTAATCAGAGTTTTGTATTATATTCATGTATTATGTGGAGGCACATGATTTTTAGTTATCGTTCATAAATGTGTTATAGTGCTCTGACTTGTAATATGGAGATTTTAGTATGGTTGTATATTCTTATCCTTTGGAAAAGAAAGGAAAATAAAGATCTCCAATAATTTGATTTGCCAAAAAGGAAAAATCTACAGGTACCCTTGGGATGTTTTTCTCATGCTTTGGACCCTTTTGGGTTTGGGGCGTGACACAAATACTATTCAATTTTTATTCATTTCATTCTCTATTTCTCTCTCTTCCTCACCGTCTCTCTCTTTTTTCCTCACCCTTTCTTTCTCTTCACCCACAATCAAAACCAATCACCACTTCCACATCCAGCCACTGCCACATCTAGCCACTACCACTACCACAAACACCCACTATAGACACCGCATTTTGTACTCACTATGACTCGGGCCCCAGTTCCCTAATGATGTTAAATTCTAAGACTCAAGGTTGGTTTTGAGCCCAATTAAATGTTAAATTGACTTGAGAAATGTTAAAATGAAAAATATAACTTTTAATGAGCAAATAAATCTATTTTTGGAAAAGTAAGGCCAAGGAAACCCTCGCTATGCGCACGCAAGAATCGGCCTACGCACGTAGCTTTCTGCATGCGTACGTCGGCCCAATCTTGCGCACGCATAGCGAATTCTAGAAACCCAAATAAGACAAGTTTTCTGCTTAAATTTTGAGGTTTGGAACAAATCCCACATCATCTAGGAGTTGTTCCAAACCCCTTTTTTAACACTATAAGTAAACTTACATGGTATATTTTCAAAACAAACAGAAATCCCACGGGAAAATACTAAGATTCATTAGAAATAGTGAATCAAAGAGGGAGTTTTTCACAAAACATCCTCAAGTCAATTTTCTTTTGATTAGAGCCTTTTCTAACCTTGATCTTTAAGTTTAAGATTACTAATTATAGTTTTATTGAATTGTGTATAAATTTGACTGAGGGGAAAGGTCAAAAATCAAGCTTGAAGAGCTTTTGTTTGAGGTATTAAGTTTGTGAGGGTCCTTTTTTCGACAAAGTCTAGGCCCAAATTGAAGCAAGGACCCTGGGCCCGGTTGTTGTGGTTTGAAGGGACTAGGCTTGGTTCGCTGCAACTAAATGGCTATTTACAAACCAAGTGATGCACAGAGCAGGGATCCTACAAGAAATACATGCTAGCAAGCAAGAATATATTGGAACAGCAAGCAAAAAGTAAAAAAGAAGGCAGCAAATGTAATAACAGAGGACACGAATAAATGTTAAGGATTCTCAAGTCAATATTAAATATTTCGTTGTCTTTTCTCAATTACAAATTACAAAATGCTCACTAAGACATATTACAAGGTCCAAATAAGCTCAAAAATTAAAAACTTAGATGACTATTCAAGCCTCTAAGACTTGCAAAGTTTAAGTCCCTTTGAATCCAAGTATGTTCTATAATGGCTGTTTGGGATACCGGGAAATGTCTCTCTCTCCTTTTCTACTTTTCTGAGTTCTGACCGAGTTTTCTTCTATGATTTTGTTATGATCCCTCCTGGCTTTCGATGTTGGCTGCCTTCCCTTTTTATAGTGTCATTCCAAGGGCCTGGGGTCCTATTGATTCCCCTCCCTTGCTCCCCTGGTACCAGAGCCCATTATGTGTCTATCACCCAGAAGACTGATTCTTTCCCTATTCCTCATAATTTCCTCCTTTTGATGCTATTTCTTTGAAAGCTCATGGCTGACTTTCTATTCCAGGGTGTGCTTAGGGGGCAGTTCTTGATTTCTCGTTTTTCCAAGCTTCTCACCCTTTCAGACTCAGCTTTTGGTCGTTCTCTCTCTTTATCATTTTTCCCAAGTGGGCAGAATCCATTCTTGCTGAGTTGAAGGTTTTCCCTGCTACTTCCCCTTATAGCTCCTCATTTTGGGTTCCTCGAGATACCATCCCTTTTCTCATGAATGACTATCCTAAACTTTCAGCTTTCTTGCTACATCACTAGTCGCTTGAGAAGGACATATTTACCCTTCGTTTCTTATGCATTTTTGGTATTCCCCTTGAGCTGTCTTAATCCTGTTTTACACGTCTCGAGGATCCTGAACCTTTGACAGCCTCCGGGATCCTGCCTTAGTTCTTCCCACTGGACTCTCTCCAATTCTCTAGTCTAGGTAGGCTGGGCCTTCTCTTTTTCTTCCCTTTATTTTATGAGTTCTAAGGCCTATCCAATGTAGGGTTTTGGGCTTATCATCCTTTTCCCTTGTGCTAAGCTCAATCTTTTTTCAGATTCACTTTTTCCATGGCCCACTGCGTTATTTCTTTGGGCCTTGGTGTTGTGATTTTTTGGACCTCAACATTTAGCCCCCCGAGCTCATGGGTTGCCCGTAGCCCACGCGTGAGTAATTTAGGGTTTTGGTTTCCGTAGGATTTCCTTATTCACTATTTTAAATATCCTTGAGTTCCTTCTTTTCCTTCCTTCAGGATCTTGACTTTCCTGCTTCCTTTTGGTATCTTAGCGTCCTTTGCATGTCGTGTTTCTTTCTCTCATAACTTCCCCCTTTTGCACAGGACGTGGCAGTTGAGTTATGGAGTGAAAACTTCCTCCACCTACCTTTTTATGTTTCCCGTAACTTCCATTAATAACTGCTAATAACTCTCCCCTTTAAAATTAAATTTTTGACAACTGGCGTGCCTTTCCATACATTGTCTTCTCCAACTGCTTTTTGTGTCTTTATTGTAGGCGCTTCATACTCTCTCTTCTCTTCCCTGAATCTTCCATTCCCAAATCCAGCTTCTGCCTTTCAATCAATCCGCTACTCCCCTTTTTTTTTTTGTGCTCTTCATTACTCGATACTCCTTACTTCTTGACATACTCACTACTCTGATGGCTTCCTCTTCTTCTCGAAAAAGGAGGGAGCGTATTCCCAGCCCTTCTGAGGGCGAGAGCTTTTCTGGTTCTGCGTAGGGCGAATCTCATGAGATCACTGAGCACCCAACCTTTCCCCTACAGGACCCTTGGTACACCCCCAATCTATTCTTCCCGCATGTGTCTCATGGTGAGGCCCTTCCATCCCCTCACCCGTTGGTATTCTCTGGTCAAGTAGGCTTTGCCGGTTCTGCTCAGGTCCCAGATCCTAAAGAGATTTTGGATCTTCAGATCAGGTGGGGATCTTGAGAGGCTGTCCCTATCTTCTTTGATTTCGTTCCTGGGAAGATCCAAGGTTGGCCCATCTGGGTGGATAAGGAACTCTCTAATGCGGAGTTTGTGGGTTGCCTAGAGTGCGCCAGGATTCTGAAGGCAGTGGCGATTTCTAGGAATCTTAAGGGTTTTAGAGACGCTAAGGGTCATAAGCATTTGGTACACCGTTGGTGCCCTTCTCTTCATAATTTTTTCTTCTCTATTGGTGAGCTGATCACCCTGGAGGATGTGGTCAACAACTTCCTCATTTCGATGGCCGGGGATGAGAACCCTTTTAATATTGATCTTTCTGAAGAGGACCTCAAGGTAGAAGACAAGTTGTTCAGTCACTTTGGTGGGCGTACTACTTCCCCTGGTGAGAAACTGGCTAGGATGGGTAGATGGGTTATGAATCTTTCACACGAGAAAAACAAGGAAGTCAAGCGAGCTAGGTTCCTAGCGTTCTGACTTAGCAAATTTCTGTTTAGTGAGTTCCCCAGGTATGAGGTCAAGTCTGTTTTCTTTCTGTTGGCAATCAAATTGGCTTGGGGTGTTCAGTATCCTCTAGCCCCCATGTTCTTGGGCCATGTTTATTCTCAACTAGACCAATTTCACGGAGACGAAGTTGAAGGTGACTCTTGCTATGCGATCACTTTATCTCTCCATTGCCATCCTCCAAGTATTCATGTGGGACTGTTCTTCAATTACTTTAGCAAAGTGTAGAAATTTGAAGTTTGTGAAAGATAAATTCTAGGGGTCCCCTGATGTAATTAAGGGTCTGTGTAGAAGTTTGTTGAAGGCCAAAATTTCACAAGAAAGCCCATTCCATGAAAAGTAAAGAAGGCCCAATTCAAGCAGTAAGAAGAATCAACATTAAGGCCCTATTTATGTTCAGATTTCCAGCAAAAAAGGCCATAAAAAAATCTAGCAAAATCCAGTGAAAGAACTGGGCCGGGATACCCAGAAGCTGTCAGAGGCCCGGGATCCTCAGGACGTGCAGCACAGCTAATGTGGGATTGAGACAGCTCAAGAAAGGTACCATGAAATACAAGAAATGAAGAACATATATGTCCTTCTCAAGTACCCAGTGGTGCAGCAAAGAATCAGAAAGTATAAAGCAAACATTCATGAACAAAGGAGCTGTATCACAAGGAATCAAGAATGAGAAAACCATAAGTAGAAGCGACTAGAAGGGAACTTTCAACCCAGCAGTAAAAGATTCCAACTATTTGGGAATAATGACAGCAAGAAAAGACAACCAAAAGCTGAGTCTGAAAAGTAAGAAACCTTGAAAAAAGAGAGATTGAAGGTTAGCTGCCCAAGGATGCTCCGGAATGGAAAGTCAGCAAGTGACTTTTAGAGAAACAGCACTAAAAGATGAAAACTATCAGAAACAAGGAAAGAACTAACCATTAAAGTGACTGACAGAACAGTGGCTTTGGTACCCAGGGAGCCAAAGGGGGAGAATCAGTGGTATCCGAACCCTAGAATGACACTATAAAAGGGGAAGATAGCCAACAAGTAAATGGGGGATTTTCAGTAGGAAGAATATCATAACAGAGCCATTACTCTGTAAAATTTAAGAAAAATAGAGGAACGTCTCCTGGTATCCCAGAAATAGCCACTATAGCACATACTTGGATTCAAAAGGATTCAAACTTTGCAAGTCTTAGAGGCTTGGATAGCTATCAAAGTCTGTAATTTTTGAGCTTATTTGAACCTTGTATCGCGTCTTAGTGAGCACATTTGTAATCCACAATTAAGAAAAACTAATGAAGTATTTCTTATTAATTTGAGGATCCCTAACAATTGTTTTGTGTATTTCCTAATTACTTTGCATTCCTTTTGCATGTTTTCATTGTTATTCAATACAAATATTCTCGTTTGCTAGTTTATGTGTATTGTAGGAAGCTTGCCTTGTGCACCACTTGGTTCTTAAACAGTCCCTTTAGTTATGGTGAATCAAGCCCAGTCCACCAAAATACAACTATTTGGCCCAGGATCCTTGGGCCTGTATGCTAAAGAAAAAGGCACTCTCACATTTTCCAAAATGTGAGAGTGCCTTTTTTGTGACACTCAGGCCCAAGGATCTCGGGCCTAATAGTTTGTGGTTTGATGGACCGAGCTTTGATTCACCGCAGCTAACAAGCTGTTTAAGAATCAAGTAATGCACAAGGCATGCTTCTTACAATACATGTAAACTGACAAGCAAGGATATTCATATTGAAAGACAGATCAAAACAGTAAGGTAAATGCAAAGAAAAGAATAATTGGAAACACAAAATAACATTATAAGGATCCTTAAATCAGTGAGACATATTTCATTGAAACTTTCTTTGTTATGGTCACAGTACGCTCACTAAGACGTGATACAAGTTTCAAGCAAGCTCAAAAATTACAGTCTTGAATGGCTATTCCAACCTTCAAGACTTGTAAAGTTTGATTCTCTTTGAATCCGAGTATGTGCAATAGTGGCTTTTATAGGATACCGGGAAGTAATGTTGCTAAATTTTCCTAAGTTTTCTCTTTTGTTACAGAATTTTATCAATAGTTTTTCACTCCTCCAAAATCTCCTCCCTTTTCTTCGCAACCTCTCCCGCCTTTTTATAGTGATATTCTGGAATCTCAGGGGAACCATTGGTTTCCCTATTTTGTCTTTTGGTTAACAGGGCATGTACCGTGCCCATCACTCAGCAGGTTCTATTTCCTATTTTTCACTCTTCCCTTCTCTTCAGCTTTGATTCCTTTAAAAGTCCATGGTTGGTTACCTATTTCGAGATGTGCTGAGGTCATGCCTTTCTCGATCCCACCATTTGGTAGTTCTCCCTTTTTGCCTTTTTTCCCAGCCAGGCGGAATCTCATTCTGCCGGTTTGAAAGTCGTCCGTTGCCATTCCCTTTTTCATACTTCTCCATTCTGGTTCCCGAAGGCGCTTCCCACTTGCGCTATGAGAGGTCGCTAGTTATTTCCTCTTTTTTTGCTAGGTCTTTTGGCGCTTGTGGCTTCTACTCTGTTTCTTATTTTTCTTTTTTGTCCTTTTCTTTCGAACTGTCTTAATCTCCCTTTGACTGTGCTTATGCGCCTAGAAGGATCCGCGCCTCTTGGTGGTTGCTGAGGATCCTAGCTATTTTTTCTTTAATCTCTTGCCGTGGGTTTCTTTTCCTTCTTGACGCTTCTTCTTTTTCTTTAGGCTTCAAGCCTCTTGGGCCTACCATTTCTTCTCTTTCGTGGTCCCCTTGCACCTACTTCCTTGGGCTTGGCTTATTTTCTTTTGGGCTTGGCTCACTTCTTTGGGCTTGGGCATTGTGATCTTTTTTAGACCTCAACAAAGTTCAACTGATAGCCATCCTATTATTTTCCGTTGGGCCAGTCTGAAAGGTGGCGGTCTTAATTTGGTTAAGTTGTTTGATTAGGTAGGGCATTTGCATTGGCGTTCTCCCCTGGGAGTTCGGCCTCAGTTTTGCTTGTGATTCTGTGTTATCTTCTTTTCTTACTGCTCCAGGGAATACTTTTGATTTGTGTCGTGGTGACGAAGGTAGTTTAGCCTACCTAGCTTGTGTTAGTCCCTTCTGGTTTCCAGTACCCTCTTTGAGTGGCCCCAAGTATACTCATTACTCAGTACACCGGGTACTCCGATAGTTTGGCTTCGATCAGGATATTCCCCCTAAATTTAAGGATGTAGTACCCTCTCTCCCTTCTTTGGACCTGTTTCTAAGACTCTAGGCTTTCTCCTATTGGCCACAGAGAAGCCCTCAGTTTGTAGTGCATCATTCCCAGATAGGAGTTTTTGCCTCCAGTGGTTATGCTGGCTATTAAAGAAGAGTACAGAAGTCTTTCACTGATTATGTTGGTTCTAGCACGATTGGGAGAGTCCCCAATCCTATCATTCTCTCTGCTCCCACATCCAACAAGCGCCTATCCCTCCCCACTGCTAGTATTGTATCTGCTACTATGAGTTGTAAGACAGGGTTTGCGGAATGACATGCTTCCAAGGGAGGTTGGGTGACTTATGCACAGGATTTTCCAGAAACTTGGTCAGGATGTGACCTCATTATTGGTACTTCTTCTGGAGTGCCCATTAAGAGTGGGGCAGTAGAGGCAATTGGTGCTGCGACTCCCGTAGGTAGAGGTAAAGAAAAAAGAATAAAGCATGAAAAGTTGAAAGAAGCTGAACTTAAAGAAAGTACAGAGGGTGATGAAGCTAGCCTTGAGACAAAAAGGAGAAAGAGTGGGAAATCTCAGAAGTAATTGGTGATTCTTGAGGAAACTGAGAGAATAGGCTCCCCTGCAGTGGGAAAGGAGGTGGTACAATCTTTAGCTACAAGGACCCGAGTGAAGACCAAGGTAGAGTCTTCTCTCTCCTAGGTTCCTGTGAGTTCTTCAGTCCATGGTTTTTTGGGATCCCCTGATTTTGTACCTCAGTCTCCCTTGGGATCCTCTGGGCGTACCTGTAGTAAACAAAATACCATTGGAAACCCTGTGAAGAGAGAGAGAAGGGCAAGGCCTCTTTCCTTCTTCTCTCGTTTATGTTGTAGTAGCTTGTTGTTGTTGTTGTTGCAATGTTTTCTTTTAAACTGATCAGTGATTATTTTCCTTGTAGTCCAAGCATAAGTTGGACCTCAAGAAAGGTAGAAGTCAATCATTTGGTGATGATGTGGTATGGCCTTCTCCTGTTCATGCTTCTTTCTGTTCATTTCCATCCCCTTCTCTGGCATTGTGTATTTATGATGTTCTATTACTTGTTTTTTTTTTTTGCAGGTAGAAGTACCTCCTTCTATGGCTGGTAGGATTTTGGAGGAGGAAGCGGGTGCAGCCCCCTCTGCTGCATCCCCAGGCATGGAAAAGGAGCCCCCTAGTGGCGGCATGACTAAGGAGGTTGTGCAACCAATGCAGGGTGTCTAAGCTACCCAGGATCTTGAGGCTTCCCGGGTTCTTATTTCCCGAGATTCCCAGCCTGAGTAGACTCCTATTCCTATCAGAACTGTGTTACCTCAACTTATGCTAAGCAAAGAACCCTTGGGGGGCACGTCTCCACCCGTACAAGCAGGTGAGTCCCTATTCTCTCCTTATAAAAAAAAATACTTACTCCTACCTCTCTTGTACTTCTTCTCTCTCTTTTTTTTTTTTTTTTTTGAGTTCTCATTTCCTCTTCTCCTTTAGGTTAAACCAGTATGAGATCTGTCCCTGAAGTTGCCTTTTCTTTGGAATCGGAGGGTTCTGAAGGTGGGCGTTGCTCGCCCTTACTGTGCTTCCTTTCCTTTACTTTTTTTTTTTTTTTTAATTTTATTTTATGCCTCTCCCCTATCTTTTCTTCCTATGGCGAAGCCCCTAGTGTTCTTACCTTCTTTTAGCCACTTTGCTAAGGTTTCTTCACCCTTTCTTCAATGTGCTGTGTGTTCTGTCACAGAGTCTTCCAAGCAATTAGAGGAGTAAGAGGAGGAGGCTCAACCCCAGGAAGCCGATACTGGTTCCCCCCCCTCCTTTTTTATTGCTTTTCTTACTTTATCTTTCTTCCTTGGCTCTTTCCCCCTTTTTGAACTATGTCTGATTTTGCAGGCGCTGACACAGGTGTTAAAGATCCTGAGTTTGTAGTTCCTAGAGTGGTAGTAGGATCTGCTCAGGTTGCTGACCCTCAAACCATTCAGAAGGCTGAAGGTTCCTTAGTCCTTACTAGTGGAGATACAACGATGGGGGAGGTTTCGGCAGTGGCTGCTTCAGCTCCTGACTCAGGGCTTGCTACCTTCCTGACCTGCTTTGACCTTTTGGAGTTCAACAGCCTCCCTGCCAGCCATTTTCATTGCTTTGGGCCTTCCTATGGCAGTTTCTTGCGCTTCTCCGTGCCTGTAGAGGGTCTGCCATTGCTGGAAGGATTGGTCAGAGCTCATGAAGATTTTACTAGTGGTTTTAGGGGAAGTGCGTTTTCGGGCAACATCTTGATGGAGCTACTATGTGCTGTGCTGATCTCCTTGAGGAATTCTTCTCTAGACTCTTTATCTGAAAAGAAGCTTTTGGAATGGAGGGGGTGGTGCAGGATCTTTTAGAAGCCAAGTTCAACCTGTCCTTCTTGCTGGAGCATTTGCGTTCGTTGGCCCACATGCTATTCTAGAGGCAGACTTCCAGGAATATAGATGCTGAGATTGCTATTGCTGAGGAGGCCCTGGCTTATGCTCACAAGGGTCTACAATATTTGAAGGTTAAAAGGTAGAGGGTTCTCTCTTCTTCATCTATTCTTGCTGCTTCTCCAGATGGTTCCTTGTGGGCTGGCCTTATTCCCTAGCTTTCCCCCTTTTTCTAGCTAGTTCAAATGTGAATTTTATTTTCAAACAATTTGGGATTGTATAAGTTTTTACCTTTCCTGTTGAACACTATTTCTGGCTTTTCTCCCTCATTTTCTACGACATGGATCTATACTTATGCTTGTTTTAAGACTGCTTCTAACTTTTCAATAGCATGTGGATCTGTTCTTCTCTTTTTGTGTATTGTTTTTCTTTCTTCTTTTGTATCGAGTCCTGGGGCATGGTCCCTACAAGTTTTTTTTTTACTGTAGGTCTTGGATCAGGTACCCTGGTGGTTGTTTTGCTGCGCAAGTACTAAATTGGGTACATTGGGTGCTTTCACCCTTTTTTTTTTTTCAAGTACTGGGCTAGGTATCCTGGACACTTACTTTTGCCCGTGATCCTTGTATTTTGAACGAATTGTGAGGTGGGTCCTGGGTCATGTGTCAAAGTTCTTCTCTATTTCTATTTTTTTTTTTTTTTTTTGCCTTGGCCTAGGTATCCTCCATCAATTTTGCCCGTATTTGGACTTTGCAATATTTAATTTAGAACTTAATAACTGAAGGGAAATAAGAGAGATTTCATTGAATTAAAACACAATTACCATCTAGGGAACACAGAAAAGTAAGGATCACAGAGTGTCCTTCTACTATGGGTTCCTGAACAAAATTACTTAAACAAGAATTCATAACAAAAGCAAAGAAATGATGAAACACTTAGCAGGTTGGAGAGTTGACAAAAGGGGTCTCGATGTACTGATATATCTCCTTCCCTTATGCATAGTATTGTTTCTACCATTTCCTATTTATGGGATCTGTCAGGAATGTCCCATCTTCCTTCGTGAGGTAGTAATACCCACTATCATGGGCTTCCCTGATGATGTAAGGCCCTTACCACTTTGGGGCAAATTTGGAGGGTCCTGGGAGGTTCCTTCTTACATGTTTTGCTGTTCTTAACACCAGTTGCCCCTCAATAAAAGCCCTCGGGTGTACTGTCTGTGCATATGCCTTAGTCATTCTCTACTGGTACCTCAGACTTCTCCTTCTGGCCACCTCTCTTTCTTCATCTAACCCCTCCAGATCCACCAATCTCCTCTGATTGTTTGTATCGTCGGTGTCCTTCTGGTTTTCTTCAAGTACTCTTGGTGTAGGGACAACCAATTCTACAGGACTGATGGCTTCTGTCCCATAGACTAGGGAGAACGATGAGAATCTTGTGACTGTTTTCATAGAGCTCCTACATGCCTAGAGTACATCTGTCAGGTGATCACTCCATTTTCCCCCATACTCATGTTTCATCTTTTTAAGGATCTTTAGCACCACCTTATTAGTGGCTTCAACCTAGCCATTTCCTTGCGGGTAGTATGGTGTAGATCTTCCATGCTTGATGCGATATGCCTCGGTCAGATTCTTCATATCCTTGTTTATGAATAGGGTCCCATTGTCACTGATCAGTTTCTTGGGGATCCCAAACCTTGTAATGATGTGCTCCCGAATGAAGTTTGCCATAGCTGCTCCAGTGGCCTTTTTCAAAGGGATAGCTTTTACCCATTTTGTAAAGTACTTAGTGGCCGCTAGGATCCAGATGTAACCATTGGAAGGGGGGTTTATTAGCCCTATGAGATCAAGCCCCCAAGTGTGGAAAGGCCATGGTGTCATCATATCCTGGCATGTGTGAATTTCATCTCCAAGGATTTAACAGGCATGACATGTTTTGACCAGTTCTTCAGAGTCCTTCATTGTCGGCCAATAGTACCCCAATAGTAGTAGTTGCTTTTAGAGTCTTCTTTTCCCTAGGTAACTCCCACAGTCACCGAAATGGACTTCCCTGACTACTTCTCTGACTTCCTTTGGCCCTAGGCATCTTAGGGGATCCCCATCATTCCCCTTTTTGAATAGGACCCTGTTTTGTAAGAAGTACCTCACTACAAGTTTCTTAAGCTGGTGGGCTAATATCTTATCAGTTGGTAGGATCCTTTGAGCAAAGTACTCCATGAATGGAGTTCTCCAATCTTCTGTAACAAATACAACATAGCTTTCTTCCTTGTCTATTGAGAGTAGACATTTTTGGCACTTCTTCTGTATAGCTGCTGCTTCTTTTTCTTCATACTTGGCCAGTAGTACCCCATGCCCTGCATCCTCCTATATAGGATGATCTTTTCCGCAACCCCATGGGCTTGGCTGTGTAGTTCTTCTAATCTCAGCTTTCCTTTCTTCTCACTGATACACCTAGATAGGATCCCCCTAGGCAGCCTCTTGTATAGCTCCTCTTCTATCAGAGTGTAGTCTTTCAGCTCCTTGATACTTCCTTCATATCCTGCCTCTTTCATTTTTTCTTTGACCCCACTCCTCCAATCCTGCTGCTTTGGTTCTTCAGGGAACATCCTCTTGAGGATCCTTATTATGGAATGTTCTTGTCTACTTACCCTTATCAGAGTGTCTTTTCCTTTGAATGGCACTTAGGATCCCAGGTTGGCCAGTGCATCAGCGAACCTGTTCTCACTCCTCTGGGTGTACTCTATGTTGAAAGTCTGGATTTCCTGCTCCAACCTTTGCGCCCAAGTCCCATAGGCTGCCAAACTTTGCTTTCTCAGTGCAAAATCACCTTTCACCTGGGAGACCACAAGATTGGAGTCTCCTAAAACTCTTATATGATTTACTCCTATGCTGAGTGCCATGGTTAACCCAGTTAGGTATGTCTTGTACTCAGTTACATTATTTGAACAGGAAAACCCAAGCTTGAAAGACAAAGGCATGGTGTCCCCATCTTCACAACTTAGCACAACTCCCACTCCATTTGAAGTCGTGGTTGCCGACCCATCAAATTTCATTGTCCACTTCTTTCCCTGGACTTCTACCACTGCCACTGCCACTGCCACCTCTCCTAGGATCTCTTCACTTAACGAGCACTCTTCCTTTCTTGGGAACTGGGCTAGCAAATCTGCTATGGCTTAGCTTTTGACGGCCTTAGGGGTATTGAGGCTAATGTCGTATTAAAAGAGTAGGACCAGCCACTGTGCTATCCTCCTTGTTAAGAGAGGCTGATGCAGGAGTACTTTTATGGGGTGTGACTTGGTCACTAGAAGGATCTGGTGAGATAAGAAATATCGCTTCAGCCTTTGCAATGCGTAGATGACTACTAGGCAGGCTCTTTCTATCTTGGGATACCTGGTCTTAGCATTCTTAAGTGTCCTGCTCATGTAGTAAATGGGTTGCTCATTCCCATCGCCATCTTCCTATGCTATCAGAGCTCCTATTGCCTAGAAGTTTGATGCTAAGTATAGCAGCAGGGGTCGCCCTCGTACTGGTGCTTGGAGGGTGGGAAGATGATTCATGATCTGTTGGATCCTTTAGAAGGCTTCCTATTGCTCGGCTCCCTAGGTAAACTCAGCCCTCTTTTTCAACAGTTTGGATAAACCACTTGTTACCGAAGCCAATCCTAACACAACCTCCTGATGTAGGAGACTCTCCCTAGGAAACTTTTGACCTCCTTTACTGTTGTAGGCCTTTTCATTGTTGCAATGGTTGTGGCTTTTGTTGGATCCACACTTATGCCTCTGTGATGTACTAGGAACCCAAGAAATTTTCCAGCAAATATCCCAAAGGCACACTTCATGGGGTTCATGCGTAGTTTGTACTTCTTGCACCTTTCAAAAACTTGCTCAAGTATCTGAATGTGTCCCGTTTTAGTTTTTAATTTCACCACAATATCATCCACATAGTCTTCCATCTCCTTATGCATCATGTCATGGAAGATGGCTGTCATGGTACGTTGGTACGTGGTCCCTGCATTTTTGAGGCCAAAGGGCATCATAGTGTAATAAAAATTCCCAATTGGAGTCCTGAATGCCGTCTTCTCTGCATCTTTGGCAGCCATGTGAATTTGGTTGTACCCACTATACTCATCCATGAATGAAAACATAGAGCTTCCTACAGTCGAGTTCATGAGGAGGTCGATGTTGGGCAAAGAGAACTCATCTTTTGGGCTTGATAAAACTAGTTGCTATAGTTTCTTGACTTCTTGATTTATCCAAGCTTCTACATCAGTGTGAAAGACCCTGGCTGGTTGGACTACTAGCTTGATTCCCGGGTCCACGTTAAGAGAATGGACCACCAATCCTAGGTCCAAACTAGGCATCTCATCATAGGTCCATGCAAACACATCCAATTTCTGGAGTAAGGTCACTAATTGCTCCCTTTCTTGTGTTGCCAACTGACTACTAATGAAAACAGGCTTCTGGGATCCCAGCTTGGCTCCCAAGTTTATTTCTCTTAGTTCCTCCTTAGGCTGAATTTGGGCCTCCTCAACTGGTTCCTTTGGGATCTCTTCTTGGGCTGTCATACAATTTGGTGGTCTGAGACCCTCCTGCATGATGCATTTAGGCCCTGCGCACCTTCACAAACGATAAATTAGCCTTCCTTCGGGTTCTCGCACTACAATACATTTCCGAGATCCTGAGGAGCTGGGCTTCTGCTTTTGCCTTTTCCTTTCCAAGAGGCTTCTCAGGTCACGGGTACCCCCTCCCTCTTCTTCTTCCAGGATAGGTGCTCCTAGGGTCCCAGGCATGGGAGTTTCATCATCTGGTTCCAACTCATCATAAAACATTGTTTCCACAAAGTTCACCTCTCCCTTGATGAAAGGGTTATGGTTGGTAGGGATTCTTACGGGCCTCCCATTCAACCTTCTTTTAACACATTGACGGTATGTGGATGGAATAAAGCGGTGCTTATGGAGCCATGGGCGTCCCAACAGTACATGGTAGGAAACCTCTAAATTGATTACATGAAATCTTGTCAGGGCCACTATTGGTCCTACTCTTAAGGCCAGCTGCACATATCCTTCAGTTGATTCTACTGATCCTCCAAATCCTGTTATCGCCATGGGAGCCTCTAGAATCTTCCTGCCAGTCAGGCCCACGGCTTCTAGGGTACTCAGAGCTATAAGGTTGAGTGATGCCCCTGTGTCCACTAATGCTCTTCTAACTTGGACACTATTTATGGTAGCCATTATATAAAGGGGTTTACGGTGGTCTGGATTCTCAACCTCCATGTCCTCATCAGTGAAGGTCATTGTATTGGTTGTCTCCAAGTAAGCTTGACTAGCATGGGATTCTACTATGAAACATTCCATTCCTGAATCTACTATTATACTCATGAGGGACTCTATGGCCACCCTTCTTGCTTTTGGTCCAAATCCCAACTGGTTGAATAGCGACCTGAACTTGGGATTTTTCTAAAGAGTCTTGACTGTGCTCGGGTGGAAGGATCCTTCAGATTCTTCTATTTCTGTTGTGTTCCCATGGATCACTACAGCTACCACCCCCCTTCCCTTTATGGTTGGGTAGGGGGTTCCTTTGCACTTTTGGCTCCTTTTGAGTGAGCTCCAGGGTTCCTTCTCTTAGCTTTTTGTGAAAAAGCCTATGGAGGGTCTAGCAATCCTTGGTGGAGTGCTTGACATAATTATGAATACTGCAAAACAAGGGGTTCTTCCTTTCTTCCTCAGTCGGTGGCCTAGACACGGTAAAAGGCCTAACAATTCTGTTAGGTTCTAAGAAATTAGGAACTAATGTATTAGAACTTCAATTTGTATTATGTTGGCAAACCATGATCAAAATATAGAGTCTAGGTTTAGGCTTGCTCAAAGTATGTTTATTTGCAAAATTGGAATCCAGTGATTGCAGAATTTATTGGACTAAATCTGCAAGGCTCGATTGATCGAAAATTAGACTCAATCGATCGAACCACGTGCAGATTTATTTTTCTGCAGAATTCCAGTTTAGCCCAAACTCTACTTAAACGTATTAGGGTTCAAGTAAAACTCTCCTATATATAAGGGAAACCCTAGAACGTTTTTTAGAAGTTGTTTTAGAGAGATTAGAGTGCCTCTTGTGCCTTTTTTTGTATTTAGGGTTTTGTACCCAAAGGCTCTCTAAAAGTTGCTCATATTGTTGTTTGTGTAAATCTCTTGTGAGATCTGTGAGGAGCTTTCCTTTACACAAGCTTAGGATTATCAAGAAGGAGATTTCTTCAAGAGCTTGATGATCGTTCAGTTGCTGCACTAAAGAGCTTAAAGAAACACAAGCGGATGTGCTTGTACTTGCTAGAGAATCCAAGAAAGAAGGAGTCCATGAATTCGGAGCTTGCACGTAGTCGTGCCAGTAAGTTCTACTGGTGGGTAGCAATAAGAAGTCGAGCGTGGGGCCTTGTAAGTCTTATTGTATGAACTTCAATTCTTTCATGATAGTGGATTCAGGTTTACCTTGAGGATAGCTAGGTTAAATCCTCCTCAGGTTTTTACCGGTTTGGTTTCCTGGGTAATCATATCTTTATGTTATTTATCTTTCCGCTGCTATGCATGATATGATTGTTGTGATTGTGATCACCTAGATTTATTAAATTGGACTAAGTAACAACTTGGCTAATTACCTAGGTTAATCCAATTGTCTTTTTAAGAGGTCTAAAAACTATCAAATTCCATCCCCAATCCATTTGTCTAGGACATGGTTCAATTCCTCTGCAGTACATGGGATTACTGGTGGTTCCTTGAACACTTTCCTATCGAGCCTCTTCCTTTTTTCTCCCGCTGATGCTATCATGGCCTGGGGTATTGGCACCCTCTTTGTACTTATAGTATGTGTTGTCCTTCTAGTTCTTTGTAATAGGTCAGCAAACTGAGTGATGCATAAATTTTTTAGGTTGAGCCTATAATCAAAGAGCATGTTGAAGATGTAGGTCTCCACGAGTTCCTTTTCTTCATGGTCTCCATAACAGTCTAGAGAAATATCTTCAAATCTTTTGATGAATTGGACAGGATCTTCTCCAAGCCTTTGTCTTACCATCTGAAGGCTTTGGAAAGTGACCTTGTCCTCACTGGGGTAATACTTTGTACAGAACCTCTCCATCATTTTGTCCCAAGTCTTAATGGACCCAGGTCTCAGCGTGGTGTACCAAGTATATGCTTTGTCCACTATGTACTTAGCAAACTCCCTTAGGCACAGTTCTCTGTCTCCTGCGTAGGGGCCTATAGTGTGAATAAATCTACTCATACAACACTTTCATTTCTTCCATCAAAAGGATGGAATTTCGGGGGTTCATATCCTTTGGGATATGGCTTGCCAAGTAGTTCTGGTGGGAATGGGGGATTCCAGGAAAATTGCTTGGGGATCCCTGAGAGTATTTCCATTTCTTACTCCAAAAGAGCATTAACATCTGCCAGCATCAGATACCGGGGGTTGCCACCCCCTCCTACTACTGACCCACCCTCCGGTTGGGCTCTGTCCTGGTTGACCATAAGGGGGACATTGTCCCTGATTTCCTGTGTCCTGCCTTCTTTGAGAAGGTGAATTTCTTGCTGTAAATCTTTCAACATTTCTACCATTCGAGCCACAAGGTCTAGCTCTTGTCTTGCACGTCTTTGGCCTGATACAACTTCCTATTCTGCTAGAGGCACCTCATTCTGCTGCCTGGAGGCCACTTCATTTTCTCCCATGGGCTCAGAGGCCCCAGGTGGCACATTAGTTCCTTTGTTATTCCTTTACCTTGGAGTCATGCTCTACGAAGGGACTGCTTCTTTCCTCTCCTTTATCTAGTCCCCAGTGGAGTCATCAAAATGTGAGGGTCCTTTTTTCGACAAAATCCAGGCCCAAATTGAAGCAAGGACCCTGGGCTCGGTTATTGTGGTTTGAAGGGACTGGGCTTGGTTCGCCATAGCTAAATGGCTGTTTACAAACCAAGTGATGCACAAAGCAGGGATCCTACAAGAAATACATGCTAGCAAGCAAGAATATATTGGAATAGCAAGCAAAAAGTAAAAAAGAAGGCAGCAAATGTAATAACAGAGGACACGAATAAATGTTAAGGATCCTCAAGTCAATATTAAATATTTCGTTGTCTTTTCTCAATTACAAATTACAAAATGCTCACTAAGACATGTTATAAGGTCCAAATAAGCTCAAAACTTATAAACATAGATGACTATTCAAGCCTTTAAGACTTGCAAAGTTTGGGCCCCTTTGAATCCAAGTATGTTCTATAGTGGCTGTCTGGAATACCGAGAAATGTCTCTTTCTCCTTTTCTACTTTTCTGAGTTCTAACCGAGTTTTCTTCTATGATTCCGTTATGATCCCTCCTGGCTTTCGATGTTGGTTGCCTTCCCTTTTTATAGTGTCATTCCAAGGGCCCAGGGTCCTATTGAATCCCCTCCTTTGCTCCCCTGGGTACCAGAGCCCGTTATGTGCCTATCACTCAGAAGACTGATTCTTTCCCTATTCCTCATAATTTCCTCCTTTTGGCGTTGTTTCTTTGAAAGCCCATGGCTGACTTTCCATTCTAGGGTGTGCTTAGGGGGCAGTTTTTGATATCTCGTTTTTCCAAGCTTCTCACCCTTTCAGACTCAACTTTTGGTCGTTCTCTCTCTTTGTCATTTTTCCCAAGTGGGCAGAATCCATTCCTGCTGGGTTGATGGTTTTTCCTATTTCTCATAATTTCCTCATTTTGGTGTTGTTTCTTTGAAAGCTCATGGCTAACTTTCCATTCCAGGGTGTGCTTAGAGGGCAGTTCTTGATATCTCGTTTTTCCAAGCTTCTCACCCTTTCAGACTCAACTTTTGGTCGTTCTCTCTCTTTGTCATTTTTCCCAAGTGGGCAGAATCCATTCTTGCTGGGTTGAAGGTTTTTCCTGCTACTTCCCTTTATAACTCCTCATTATGGGTTCCCCGAGGTACAAAGGCTCATGAATGGCTATCCTAAGCTTTCAACTTTCTTGCTACACTAGTAGTCGCTTGAGAAGGACATATCTACCCTTCATTTCTTGTGCCTTTTTGGTATTCCCCTTGAGCTGTCTTAATCCCGTCTTACGCGTCCCGGGGATCCCAAACCTTTGACAGCCTCTGAGATCTTGCCTTAGTTCTTCCCACTGGACTCTCTCCAATTCTCTAGTCTAGGTAGGCTGGGCCTTCTCTCTTTCTTCCCTTTATTTTATGAGTTCTAAGGCCTGTCCAATGTGGGATTTTGGGCTTATCATCCTTTTCCCTTGTGGTAAGCTCAATCTTTTTTCAGATTCGCTTTTTCCATGGCCCATTGCATTATTTCTTTGGGTCTTGGTGTTGTGATTTTTTAGACCTCAACAAAGTTTTAAACCTTTCTTTTCTTTTCTTTTTTGCTCTTTAATCCTTCTGTTTGCTTTATTTTTTTTTTATAATATGCTTTAATATGTTTATCTAGCTTAGGTTTACGTTTTTGTATGTTTAAAATGCATGTTAGGGTGTTAGATTTTTAGTGTTTTAAGTTCTGCTGTGTTTCTAGGGTTTCTGGGCAAAAACCTGCGCACGCATAATCTTGCTTGCGCGCACAGGCTTGATTATGCGTATGAACTTGCCCAGAAACCCTAATTTTTCTTTATTTTTTTTTTTTTTGCTTCTACTTTCACATGTATGCTTTTGTATAGCCTATTTCCTGTATTTTCATGATTTCAAAACCTCTGTTTCACATGTTTGTTTGCTTGTTTGCTATCACATGTTAGAATTAGGGTTTATCTAGTGTTTTGTTGTTTTGATGCTATGAACATGCATTCACATGCCCATGCATGATGCTATAGGTACTGAGTTGCTGCAAGGTAAGTAAAAGGTAAGTCATGCATTTGTATTGAACATGCATTTGTGATGTGATCTTGCTTAGGTTTAATGATAGTTGTGATCTTGATGCCTTGGATGATGACATGTTTTGATTGGCTTTGTTTCTACTCTTGATTTAATGATTCACATGTTTCAACCTTGGATATGATGATAGAGTTTATGATGAAGCATGCTTAGATGCATGATTAGGGTTTGTAAGGTGATGAATGCTTTGATTCCATGATGAGATGAATGATAGGTTGTTTGCTATGCATGATTAGATGTACGGTAGGCTTTGGTTGATAAGTATGATAGATGTATGTTTATGGATGTTTGATGCCATGTTAATTGCTAGATGTATGCTAGTGTGTGTGTGAGTTAGATACAAGTATTGAGTGTGCCTTTAATAGAGTTAAAACATAAGACACAATGATGAGAAGCCAACCCTAAGGTTGGGCGGGTTTGGGTGTCTAACACCTTCTCAAGACCGTACCTTAACTCCGAACCTGTATCTCTGGTAGTAAGATCAAAAGGTTTTTCCTCAAAATGACACTTTATATATGGTTCGTAGGCCATTGCAAAAACTAGGTGGCGACTCCTAAAAACGTCCCCTTGCATCCACACCCACAAAAGCCACAACCAACCAACACTAATAAACTAATCTCAAAGACCCACGCCACCACTGCTAGACCAACACTGCCACTATAGCACAACCTACACCAACACCACTGCACCACAACCCACAACACACAAAACCTAACAACCCACAACCCCCAAACCACAACCCACCATTGGACCAAAGCCTAGCAACTAGCCACAACCTCAACCAATCTCAATGAGATGACCACACCACCAACCACAACCTTAACTGATCCTAACAGAACAACCCATGCCAAACTACAAACGACCTACTTCGATCTCCATGCAAAATGTCCTTCGCCAATGGCAAGGGATGAGAAGTGGAACAAGAGAGAGAGAGAGAGAGAGAGAGAGAGAGAGAGAGAGAGAGAGAGAGAGAGAGAGAGACTATGAGATGGAGTAAGTCAGGGAAAAGGGAAGAAGGGAGAAGAGAGAGACAATAAAGAATGATTAAAAGATATAGGAAGTTGCTACAGTAACATCTTACTTTTAAGATGTTATTGTAGCTTGAGCAGCAAAATTTTTTTAGGTATGCACTTTTGGATGGAGCATGGTTTTTTGGGTTTGAGGCTATAAAATAGCAAATTGGGAGTTTTACAACTCCCAATGCTAATGCTTTTATAAGGTTCGCATGGTAAACTATCCCAACTATGTTACTGATGTTGGGAAAACACATGAAAAATACAATTTTGTATCTCATACAAAAACATGAAGTGGAATATAAACGAATCTACTTCATTCATGTGAGATAACATGCAACATCTGAATTTTAGAAACAAATAATAAGAAGGCGTACCTTGGTGCAGCGAAATTCAAAACAAATGAAGATTGAACTTGGGAAGACTTTCAATCTTCACTCTAATTCCACAATATGCCCAAGATGTGTGGTCTTTCAATCAGTTCTATATGTATTTGTTTTAGAGAATAACCAAATGTCTTTAAAAACAACTCTAAATCTTTCTCTTTTTTAATTATACGTATATTCCTGCACTTAGGCAGTTACTTTATTTAATAACTCTTATTGAATAAATAATTGATTATCTAATTGGGTTAGCCTTTTGGGCCATCCTAATTGGACTTTAGTGTGTGGCTTGGAGTGAGACCAAAAGGGACAAATAAAGCTCTAGCTCTAATGGCCTTTGGACTTATTTGTCAACTCTTGACAAGCTCAAAGTTACCATTAATTATATTTAATATCACTATATAAATATAATTGCACTCTAGGCCTTATTAATAAATTATATCTAAAGACTTTATTAAACATTTAACCCCTTCATGAAAATATTTGTAATAATACAAAGTCATAATATGTAACTGTCACTTTGAAAATTACTACCTCTTGATCCTTGAGTACCTGGATTAATCCTTTAAGTTATTCATATATATTTTATGAAATCTAATTTCACAAAATATAAACTTTAGTAACTCTTTACTAAAGTAGTTAGGCCTAACACTCTAAACAACCAAACCTATAAAACTTATCTCAAGGGAATATTTTATATCTCTATAAAGAGACCATGAATTCCATTTTGAGACTATGTGTTCCTTCAACATTATGTGTGATTGCCTAAAATATTGAGGTTTTGACTGTTTGTTTAGATCTCACTCCTGATATATTAAAACAACCTAATTTCATGATCGAGTTCACTATTCCCTCAGGATTGAGAGTTTAAGTAAATGAAAGTCATGAGATTTATTATTCATTTGACAATTATTAAGAGAATAATAAATCTCACAACGATCCAGTTCAACATGTCTTATACACTTTGAATGTTCAAATAGTGTGTAAAACACCTTGAACGTTTAGACCCCCAAATTATAAATTACCAATTCAAGCTTATTATCAAACAATGTATGTGCGAAATATAAAAATAAGCTAAAACAGAATTGATAAAACAATCTAAACTAAATAAAATCACAACCACAGCAGAAATTAAATGGCAAAGATTAAGGGAAGAGAGATGCAAATACAAAGACAACACAGCAATGTGTTATCAAAGAGGAAACTGAAGTCCTCGGCGTAAAACCTCTCCGCCACCCTCCAAGCGGTCAATAATCCACTAGAGAATGAAGTTAGGATACATGAACAGTAGAAGACCCTTTAAGTCTAATCTACCCAGTGTACCTAAGCCCTTCAAGCTTCCTACTCCAACGAGATTACGCCGAACCTCTATCTTCTCTAGCTTACCGGATTCCGCTATAGCCCATAGCATCAACCAATATCAATTGGTCCCTTCCTAACTACTTCCTATGCACCAAATAACCTTTTCACAGATATGGGTATGGTGAGAAAAAGATTTGGCTAAATGTACCTCTTAAGAATGTAACAATGGAGAAGGTGAGAGTAGAGGAATTTGGAGAATCAAAGGATGAAGATTGTGGATGAGTCAATCTTGTTTTTCTCTAGAGTTTCTCTCTCAAAATTCTCTCTAGAAGCTCTCTACAATACGCGGGTATAAAGGGTATTTATAGTGGTGTGTGTTTGGAATGTGAAAAGTCGGTTTTTCCCAAACAAAGTGGTCTGGCGACTGACTCTTCAACTCCTTTACATGCTTCACACGTGTGCCAGCTTTGGGGACTTACCAGCCACAAGCCAGTCGCGAGGCCTTGTTGAGTGCACACTCTTGAGTTTTTTTTCACACTCTCTCACACACTACCCTTACATAATTCTCACTTAAATATAGGGCTTCTAAATGCTGAATTACAAGCAAATTTGACACGGAATAAAGCCAACAAAATGGACACACTTAAAATATATTAACATATCAACTAGAAGTCTTCACTTCCATGATCAAGACAAATCATCTTAATCGACATGTTATAGTATTCGCAGAAGAAACGCCCAATTTCATCACCGACTACAAACTAAGATTTTGAGTTTACAAAGAACTTGTGATTTATATCTTCTGTGACTAAATCATATACCATGCATCTCAAAGACTATATGATAATGTCCAAATATTCATGCTACCATTATTTTAGATAATAATAAAACAAGTTTATTACATAGAACATAATGTCATACATAGCATACAATAGGATTTTAGGGCACTAATCCTAACAATTGATGATAAGAAGAATCAACATAGAAGAAAAAAAAATATATACATCCTTTGTGAGGTTGGAAGAAATAATGCTTGAACATCTATTTATTGAATGCCAACAGCAAATATTATCTGGATAAATCTCCAATGATCTATTATATTCTTCAATGTTTGATTCAATTTTATAATTGACCATGTTAGATTTTTGATTCAATCAGAAGAAAAGTTAAAACTCATGAAGGAAATGGCAAGAAATTTTATATTTTTCGCAGCTATTTGTTGTAATTGTAATAAAATATGATGACAAGAAACCACATTATGAGGCAATTAGAAAGGGAAGTATTTAATTATGTACTTTTTATTAATAAAGTTAATAAAATTTACTCTAACCATTTAATGTCTTGGAAATTGTAGATGAGGAGTCCTTCAGGGGAACACCCTATCTCCTTTCTACACAACATAGTCCATGTTATTTTTTGAAATTCTTGTGTTGTGAGCAAAAATTAAAAAGTTGACTGTATAAAAACCTAAAAATGACTCTCTTTTTCCCCCTGATTAGTTGGTTAAGGAGAAAAGTTACCTTTTTAACATTTGCTCTCAGTCATCCATAGGTATTACATTTTGTGCAATAATGTTTGACATAATTTGGTGGTGTAGGAATCAAGCTATCTTTGAAGGAGTCTCACCTGATACTTTAAAGATTACTATTTCTACATCTTGGACTCATCCATAACTAGGATGGTTTAAAGTAAATTTTGATGTTGCTAAGGCTATTCTCGGCCAAATAGATCCACTTGTGCAGTAGTGTGTAGAAATGATAAAGAAGAAGTTATCTTTGCATATTCAAAACTAATGCCTTCCTTTGATCCTCTACTTGGTGAAGAAAATGCTGCAAAGTTGGCTCTCTATGGTTGCTCATTGTTTATGTTATGTCTTCCTCATCCCCCAATCTAAATTCGGTTGTTTATGTTACGTCCACAATATTTTCACAACAAATCATAGGTGGTAAGTTGTTATTGGTTCTAATTTGAATCTACAACTTAAATTAATTTTTTGCCCATCCATAACAACCAATAACACCCGCCACTTAGGATTTGTTATGAAAATGTTGTGAACATAGCATTTCTCTTATCTATTACAACATACTATTTTACAACATACCCAACATCCCAAACTCTATTTTTTTTCCATTTTTTTAATATTCTTTTTTTACTATTTCTCTTTCTCTTCCTTTTCCTCTCTTTCTCCCTCTTCCTACAAGCAAACAAACCCGAAACCCATTTTTGTGTTCTCTCTTCCTCACCATCTCTATGTTTGAAAGAACACTAGCACCATAAATAAATAAATAAAAAACCTAACCATCCAATCCAAACACAACTCACTGCACCACCTTCGCCAACAAAACCCACCATTATCACCGCGAAAAAAACCTACCCCTACCACCAGGAACAAAAACCATAAAACCCACAACCACCACCACCAACAAAACCCACTACAACCACTCGCTTAAAAACCCACCACCACATTGGGACCGAAACCCACCATCACAGCCCCTACCACTAACACCATGAGGCACACAAAAACAAATAAAGAGAGAAGACATAGAAGAGAGAGGGGGAAGAGATAGGATCCAAATGCCGATCTCGCACGCCACAAACCTAGATCAACCCCACCATCACAGACCACCCCAAAACCATCGACTCAGACCCACACTGCTGCCATTAATTACAACCCACACCCACGCCTACCTCTGCTAGTACCACCATCACACGAGGTTTCAGATTTGAGAAAAGGGGGTTTTGGGTTTGAGGAAAGGAAAGAACAAAACAAGAACAAGAGTGAGAGAGAAGAGAAGGAAGACAAAGACATATGTGAGAGAGAGAGAGAGAGAGAGAGAGAGAGAGAATAAAATATAATTTAAAATTATACAATTCTGTTACAGTGCCATCTTAGATATAGGATGGTACTATAGTAAGATTGTAAAAAAAATTTACAATTACAAAACCTAGTAATGCATGTTTTTTGTGTTTTGATACTAAAATATAGCATATTATGACTTTTAGAAGGCTGGATAATGATGCTCTTACATGACAAATTGTAAGTGATAAAAAAAAAAGTTTATTTAATAGTGACAGAAAATTAATCATAGCATCTTATCTAGGATAATTGTGGCAAAGTAAGTGTGAAAAAAATATGTGGTAGCATCTTTTTATTTAAAATAATAATAATAATAATAATCAGCAGATACGAAAATACCGGGCCCAAATCCAAATGGCCAAATCTCAACCAGATTATTTCTTGTTCCAACTGGCTCTTCCTGAATCTAATCAGAAGAACAACTCCAACAAGTCCCACGTCCCAAACTCCCAATCCCCAAAGTCACGCACTACTGGTCCGTCCAAGTCGAAGCCCCACCGCATCTTCTTGAGTCGGTGTTGTACGCTGACTTTTTCTTTTGCCTTTTTCGCAACTCATTTCAATCAATATATTAAATAATAATTTTGAGTGACACGTGTCGTTCAGTGACTACCCGGTAAGACATGAAAAGCAGGGACAATTTTGACGTGGCGTTAGCCGTGACGCCTTTTGCACCTTCGCCGCATATGTTCCTTCAAACACAAATTCCCAATCCTTAACATTCACACCTCACGCCTCATTCATATTTCAGACTTCAGACACAAAAGATTAGACACCACACAAACAAAGCAAATAGCAAATAGCAATAATTGTTAATTTGGAAACCCATCTTGTGTTTTGATGGTAGCTTAATTTCAGCCTTTGCTCTAACTTTGGCTGGTCAACTAAATTTAGCACAAACGTTATTAGTTGAAATAGAAACAAGAAAGTTTTTTTTTTTTTTTTTTTTTTTTCCTTCTTCCTCCTTAAATTTGTTTTTGTCTGATCGGCATATTCTATAGGTTTTATGATCTGTTACACGAGTACACCTATTGTAATCCCTATAGAAACTTCAATAATTCTGGTAGTTGTAGCCAAAGCCAAAACTCCAGAATTACATGTCAGAAGGAGAAAATTATTGGAACCACCCAAGTGTTTGTGTTCGTCAGTTTTGAAAACCAGGAAGACGATAAAGCAAATGGCGATCACCACCGTTGATACTCATACGACGACCATGCTGACGTCAGGAGCGAGCGGGCGCGTGAGGGCACTGTTCTCGGTGCGCGTGTGGAGGAGCTTGGTGATGGTGATGAACGCGTTGGTGATACTCCTTCTGGTCCCATTTCGTCGACGGAAGCGGAAGGATGAGGAAGGTGGGAGCCAGAGCCAGAGCCAGAGCCAGAAGAAGGTGATGGTCCCAGTGAAGATGGTGACGTGGAGGAAGAGTGGGTCGGTGGTGGTGGAGCAAGAAGTGGCAGTGAGAAGAGCACTGGCTATGAGGAGAGTGGCACAAGATGATGATGATGGGTTGAATGAGGAAGTTGTAAGAGACTACTCCCTCTTCCTCACGCCTAGAGGTGATACCATTTTCACTCGGTCCTGGACCCCCAATAACAGCAACAGCATTCGGTAATCTATCACTTTTACCTTTACTATTACTTTTCTTTTCTTTTTTTATATTTATTTTTTATTTTTATCTGTTACCACTGCTTAGGCTTCAACATCCTTTTAAGAAACTGACATGCGCGCTTGTTTGCACATGACTCAAGTCTAATCTATATATATATATATATATATATGTATAAATCTCCATTTTGAAGACTTAGAATCCTAATTTTATACTTATGGAATAACCATCACGTCAATGTCAAAGGTGCGCGATGGTCTCATTTAACCACACTTAACCCAACCAATACTTGTGAATTGCATTGCACACATGTTTAGCTTCTCAGAGGAAGTTGAAGAGTAAGGTTAGCCAAACTTTGTCCTTGTATAAGAGCGTTATGAAATTTATAAACATCATGTATTTTCTTGGCTTGTTGATGAGTTCAGATCTGCCTATAGATATCCAGAGATTTGTTGACCATTAACATGGTTTAATTCTTGACAGTTGGAATTACAGTTACTGATATGTTAGATTTTGTGCTGTGATAGAGATTTAATCTCTGACAAATTGGTATCTAGTTTTAAGGCCTTTGTCTAAACTACTTGCCACTGGATATGAACTCTATGGGGTTGCTCTCTTCACCACCACCCCCCCCCACAACTTAATACACACACACAAAAAGTGGAATTAAATGGTCAGTGAGAATAACAATTCATGTGGGATTGAAAGCATTTAAACAGTAATGTTAGTACTCATACCAATAAGAGGCCTTATTGAAAGAGACTATTGTTTAATGCTCTCGTTTTGCTCAGAAAATACGGTGGTACCACAGCATCTTTTAGAAAACTTGTTTGTGTTCATAAACATATTAGCGTATCATTGCATATTATTGACAGAGAGGATTGAAATGCAATGCTAAAATTTATGTGATGAGAAGTTGTGGAGATCAGATGATTCAGGATTGTCTTTTGTTACTTTGGACTTGAAAGTTGACATAATTGGCAAGTTTTACAAGTCATGGGGCCCAAAATTGTAAGATCAGTCTACTTGTCACTTCTTACACTAATGTGTGTCATCAATGTACAATAACACCAAGTAGCCAATTAACAGTCATGGTGAACTGCTTTGGAGATTTATCCTAGGTGGACACAACAGGCTTACATCAGTTTTTGTAACCCATTTTCATATGGGATTTTCCTATACGAAAGTATTTTTTTCATATTTATTTATTTATTGTTAACTAAATCCAGTAGACTTTTTCTGTTGGTTACAATATACAATTCCGTGCTAAGTTTGTGCAGTATTCCCCTTGATTTCGTGTTCTTAACTTCTGCAGTTTCATGTTTGTTTTCAACTTTTATAAGGAATAAAAGCGCTGATTGCTATCTATTTTGTGCAGGGGATTGGTTCTTATTATGCATGGCCTGAACGAGCACAGGTCTGTGATTTATGCTCATGCCTGTATAGAAATTATCTTCATGGACTATTTGCTTGATCTATTTCTCAAGAATTTTCTATTATTGACAACAGTGGCAGATACAATGATTTTGCAAAGCAGCTAAATGCCAATGGCTACAAGGTCTATGGAATGGATTGGATTGGTAAGTCTAAGAACCATCTTTTCATGCTCACCATTGAGTTTCTCCCCCTATATAAGCCAAGATTATCTGTATGTGTGTGCTTGAAGATGCTAAGTACCGTTCTTGGCCATTGATAATAAATCATTGGTCCAGTTTATTTCAATCTTATTTTTAACTCTTGAGTTATGGTGTTTATAGTTTATTGGGTATTTCTATTAACTATCCTCTACACACACATTCCATGTGTATTCAAAGGCTCTTAAAATGAAAATTTCCAAGGTTTGCAATAATGCATTATTGAATTTGTTAAAAACATAAAGTTAATGTTAAAAATTTAAAGTAGGGGAAGTTTGGATAAGTTGAAATTCCGTTGAAATATGCAAAATTTTTAGAGTCTTATTACTCTGATACCTATCTGAGGCATGCATTTGTAATTTTAATCCATACCTGCATGTGAAAATACTAAGAGTTTCATTAATCTGATACCTGCCTCTGAGAGGCATAAATCTGTAATTCTGATTCATAGCAAGTGACAGGCACCTCAGAGTAAATGGAAAAGGAAAGCAGTGTTTAAACCCTATCATTCCAACACACAAATAGATGAGCTGCACAAGCTCAAAAGTGAATGAGAAAGGATTTAGATGTTATGTAATTCTCCTTTAGCTTTTATGTTTGTTTGCTCTCTCTCTCTCTCTCTCCGGGAATGGTGGTATACAATTTTAGAGTGATGTACTTATTATGCTCTTTAATTAACTCGTCTGTTCTAGTTTAATTACAATTTATGCTTAGACTATAATTTGGAGCACTAATTAATGATTCTTAAGCAACATCTTAGTGGTTTTTTATTTTGATTTTGATTTTTTTGTTGTTGTTGAAGAAGTTTGTGACTAGCAAAAATGCTAATTACTGTATTGGTGGACAATGAAGTCATTGGTTTACACATGTGTGCGATGCTAGCACAAGCATCATAATTTTATTTATGCTCCATGCTTAATACAATCTCTATTATAGTGGTAATTCTTTTATGCTGGTACTGTGGAATGCCATAAAACCAAGAGAGACCGAAAGTAAAATATGATGTGGGGTGATAGAAGAGAACCCATGCAGTTATTTCAACAGAGTTTCTACTTTTTAGTTGCTATTGTTACTTTACCCAATACCCAGGGAAGATTTAAAGAAGCCACCTACCACAAACCCCCCCCCCCCCCCTTTTTTAATACTCTGGTCTCTCCTGTTTGGTCCCGTAATCTCTCAACATCATATATCTAATCCATCAATACCCCTCACTCCAATTTATATGTTTTAGATTCATACCTGAGTTTACTTTCATCTTTCAGTGTCTATGGTAGAATCTACACACTACAAAGAAATGGTGATCATTTTTTTCTCAACAAGTTTTACATATAACCTTGCACTTAATTCTTGTTCCCAAGAGCTGATCTTTCAAACAAAGGTCATACTTTTCCCCCACTTAATTACTGTTTTATAGTCTAGAGATCACCATTCTTCAACAATGCATCTATATTTGGATGTTGCAGGGATTGAGTAGTTCATTTGGGTTGCCCATTGGTGCCAAAAACATGTGAAAGCTCCTCTTAATAAGTAAGCTTATTATCTGCATGTTTGTGTCTACCTGCTATGTTTGACATTGGTAAAAGGAGGGGTTTTGGAAATTAAGCCAAAGGCTGAAAACTACATGGAGCCTTCTCCCTGTTTTATAGGAGCCGAAGAAACAGAAAATTATATTCAAAATTTGTTTTCAAAGTTCTCCTTTCTTCTGATTGGTGCAAGTGTTTTGAATCAATAAAATTTTGAATGGAACGCTATGCTTTTTTTGAATCAACATTTAGGAGAACATCAAACATTGTTTAAACCAAACTTAGATCAGTGAGCATGTGAACATGAGACAATCTAAAGACATTATGCTTGATACATTCTCTAGGTGCTGTTTGTTAAACTGGGTTTTACTCAATTTCTAACCTTGTTATATAAGCTAAATGGCAAAATTATCTTTTGCTAAATGCCTTGTAATATACGCTGCCAAATATAATATAAGATAATGGTTTTCTACTCCTTTGTTTTGTTTTTATTTATATTTTGTGCTGTTAGCTTTCTAAACTTAGAGTATACATTTTTATATCTTCTTGTGATGACCTAAATAATTGCTTTCATTTAATGGTTTTTGATACTAATACTTTATTTAGGATCTGTGATAGCTTTGCTAATTTGACCCCAGACCTACTTGAGCTGTCAGCAGGAACGGATCTAAAATATCTTAAACCAGAAAATTTGGGGGCATGGCTCACTTTTGCCGTCCCTGCTACATGGTGCTTTATTTTCTACTTCAGTAATTTTTTATTACTAAATTTTTCTTATCCGTTTGTTTATTTATTTTCATATAGGTCATGGTGGAAGTGATGGGTTGCATGCATATGTTCATTCTCTTGATGATGCTGTTAATGATATGGTATGGTTTGAGGTTCATTTACAAGGGGCTGATGATACTCTAATCAAATAATCACCACAAATTGCTGGTGGCCAAATCTATCATCAAGGCATATTATGGGATGAATAGGGGCATTGGTTGATTATATTGCTAGCCCAAAAAAACAAAGATCGTTTTAGTTTAACTCTGTGCATTTATCTTGTTATTTTGTCAGAAATCATTTCTTGAGAAGATTTTAGCTGAGAATCCTGGACTTCCGTGCTTCTGTTTTGGACACTCAACTGGTGCAGCAATTGTCCTGAAGGTAAGGTTTGGTTGAAAGATGCAATTTTTGCAATACTGTGATTGACTTTTGATATCTCCACATATTATGATAATATACTATAGTCCCAATTTTTACTGACCTAAAGGACCTCAAGTTTATGCATGGTTTTCATTGTTTTATGTGAATAATTTTAGGCAATGCTTGACCCAAAGGTTGAAGCCCGTGTAGTTGGTGCAGTACTAACATCACCTGCAGTTGGAGTTCAAGCATCCCATCCAATTTTTGTGGTGAGAATATCCTTTTAGTGAGATCTCTCTTATATCTAATTTGGAAATGCTAATGACTTAAGAAATTTATATTCAGTGCCATTTTCCTATCAAAATACACACCATTGAAGTGGCAAATAAATGTGCCAGTGGAGTCATCCTTCATCTTCTCATGTTCCCATTGCAGGTACTGGCTCCAATTTTCTCATTTTTGTTGCCAAGATACCAAATTAGTGCTGCAAATAAGAAGGGCACACCAGTTTCTCGGGACCCAGAGGCACTAATAGCCAAATATTCAGATCCACTAGTGTATACCGGATCCATCAGGGTAAGGACGGGCTATGAAATTCTCCGAATCACATCCTACTTGCAGCAGAATCTAAGAAAATTGAGAGTTCCCTTTTTTGTTCTCCATGGCACTGCTGATACTGTAACTGACCCTGAAGCTTCTCAGAAACTGTATGCAGAAGCCTCCTCAACTGACAAAACCATCAAATTGTTTGATGGGTTCTTACATGATCTCCTCTTTGAACCAGAACGTGAAGCTATTATGAAGGACATAATTGAATGGTTGAATTGTAGAGTATGATGTTAGCTAATGCACAATATGAGAAAGAAAATTGATAAGTTAGCCAAAGGGAAGCAAGGAATTGTATTTCTTATGTTGGAAAACCCAACACTTATTTCATCGAAATTTCGGGATTTAAATTTCCTCAAAACAAATATTTTCTCATTTTCTTTAGGGAGATAAGGATTGGTTGCTTATTTGGAGCATTTCACAATGAGAAATGATATGTTAACAACAAATTTTATGCAACAGGTTGTTACAGGTTATTATTGGTGGGGTAGAAAAGTAATTTCAGTGGTAGGTTCAAATTAGAACTAATAACAACTAATCACCTATGATTTGTTGTGAAAATGTTATGAATGTAGGGCCTTTTTTTTAAAATTTATTGAACTCTTTTTTGGTGGACCAATTGATAGTGATGCAACTCATGCAATGGTATGTATACGCTTCAGCTCATCCAAATAATTGCATACTTCTCCTTGCTGTTAGGCTCCAGCTTGATTGAAAGTTTGGCTAGATTTTTCAGGTGTAGAACTTGTAACTCAATTAAGCAAATACAGGTCTGGGTAACCAAGAACCCTTTGCTTTAATTAATATCACTGTCCTATTTTCTCCTTCAGGATAACGTAGGTTCCAAAATTCAAATCCTAATTTTCTCAATTGTAAGTTGTAAGCACACCCCAAAAATATATATATATATATATATATACAGAGAGAGAGAGAGAGAGAGAGAGAGAGAGAGATTATAGAAGAACTCAGGGTCCATTTGGATTGAGCTTATTTTTGCTGAAATTGAAAACTGAAACTGAAAATACTGTAGCAAAATAATTTTTAAATATGTGAATAGTGTCATGAGACTCATTTTTAATGAAAAAGTTATTGAAAAGTGGAATTTGTAGGTCCATGAACAGTGTATGGATGCACTGTTCACGATTGACTTGGTCAAATAGTGCGGCTGGAACAAAAAAAAAAAAAAAAAAAAAAGTCAGAAAACGCAAACGCAGCTACTTATAATTCGAATCCAAACACATACTCAGTTGATAGGACAAGAGAGAAGACAATCACAAAATGAATGTGGATAGTAACATATATGGGGAAAAATCTCAATAATATTAGGTTGAGATTTTTGTCATTTTAAATTGAGGTTATCTATCTTCTTATAAAAAATAAAAATAAAAATAAAAATAAAAATTGAGGTTGTCTAGTTCGAGAAACAAGGTTTCACTGCAAATTAAACAAGGTAGAATAGTAATGGATGAATTAGCAATACGTCGATACTAGGCGTTATCTTGCACCATTTGCAGTTTTTTTTTTTTTTTTTTTTTTTTTTTTTTTTTTATATATATTTTTTTTTTGAGAAACAAACTAACTGTTAAATACACACTTAATTATATTTTCTCACTAAACTCAAACACATTACTTAACTTAAAGTACCACTACAAAAGGGCTTATCTTTTTTTTCTTTTTTGGTATGAATTGTAATTATTGATTTGCATTATAAATAATCTTTATAGACAACGAAACATAAAGCATGGTTAGATATTAAAATTATTAACTAAAAGATTAATTAGTTATTATATTTTTAATGTCTATATACTTTTTTTGAGAATTTCCTACCATTTTTTTTGGTTAAAAATATTTGCATTAATAAAAACTAGCTAGCCAAAGTAGGTATAGTCATGGCATAGCGCCATAAAGAGTACAAAGCATTAGCATCTGAAGTTACAAAAGATGAAATATCAGGGGAGGGGGGCAATATTTAAAACAACAAAATCCTCCTATTGCAGGCAACTCCTTTTAGCTAGCACATCTATTCGCTTCCCGAAAGACATGGGTCACTTTGACTTGCTAGAACTTGTTGAGAAGGAACTTGCAATTATTTAAAAGGGAAGAATATGCTCTATTAGATGTCGAATTAGAGAGGACCAGTTCAACAACAACTTTAGCATCAAATTCAACTTCTAAGAGAGGAATTTCCATTTAGGATGCCATTAGAAGCCCATCCCTTAGGGCCCAAAATTCCGCCATGACACTAGTAGTGAATCCTATACAATGAGTAATACCCTTCACCCAAACTCCCATGTGATCTTAAGTTAGCCCTCCATTCCCTACTTTTCCCGAATTCCCTAAGAAGGCTCCATAATTTCCTACAATTTATAGCTATAGAAATTGTGATTGTTAAAAATTAACTATATAAATTACTAATAAATTGAGTTTTAAAGGGAGGATCGATTTAAAACTCATTTGTAATAATTAATCTATGCCCTTATCTATATTATATATAAGAGGATTCCCCTTTTTCAACTAGACTTTTATGTGGTTCAAAAATACTCTCATTAATGAAATGTAATTTTATTTAGAAATAGAGTCATAAATGTCAAATAGAAAACTTCATTTTGAATTCAAAAAAAGAACTCCTAAAATTTAGGATTTTTTTTCCCTTTATGTTCAAAAAAGAAATTACAGTTATTGTTTATCTCTAAAGTTTATCCTTTTTATTTGTTTGAAAATTTTTTAAAAAATTTCTAATCTATATTATATATAAGAGGATTCCCTTCTTTCAATTGGACTTTCATGTAGTTCAAAAATACCCTCATTAATGAAAAGTAATTTCATTTAGAAATAGAGTCATAAATATCAAATAACAAATTTCATTTTGAATTCAGAAAGAGAACTCCTAAAATTTAGGATTTTTTTTTTCCCTTCATGTTCAAAAAAGAAATTACAGTTATTATTTATCTCTAAAATTTATCCTTTTTATTTGTTTGAAAAATTAAAAAAATATTTCTAAATTATAATAAATGCAAATTATTAACATTCACCCAAAAAAATAGAGGAGCTTCTGAGCATGCACGTGAGCGCATGCTCAAATGCTAGTAAATGAGATAACCACGTTATTGTGTCTTTTTTCATGAAGTATAGGGTAATACAATAAACATCCTTGAGGTTTAGGATAATGCCTTGATTTGTTTTTTACTCAACCAATCCCCCTTTTTTTTTTAATTATTCTTTTTGGGTAATCCAAATGGCAAAGGTAATTTCGATTTTATCCCTAAATGGGAGGTTTGTTTATTTTAGGATGAGTTTTAGTTCGCAACAAAATAAGTCTAATAGGTCTCCAAAGCATTACAACCACACACTTTTGGCATAATAATTGCTCCGCAAGTATTAGTTATTGTGGAGTGAAGGGACAAGGGTTGGGGTTCAAGTTTTCAAAAGGGAGTTTACCCACCCACACACCCATAGGGTAGAATAGATTTCTATCTCAGATAAAAAAAAAATAATAAAAAAAAATAAAATAAATAAAGAAAGTATCCTAAGCATTAAATAGTGAAAAGCTATAAATACTTTGAGTGCAAATTGGTTTCTCCTAGGCATGCACCTTGTGATGCCCACCGATCTTCACCCTTTTAGCATAGATGCTTTCCTTAGAGCATTCACATTGGTAATGACATATGCCATATGTTGGTTCAATTTAGCATAAAAGCCCAAAACCCCCCACGATACCCGGACTTGTAAAATTTGCAATTGTACTACAGTGCGATTCTAAATGTAGAATTGCACTGTAGCTCAATTGTAAAACCAAAAAGTATTATTTTATTCTTTTTCACTTTTTCACTTTTGCTTTCTCTCACTCTCAGTTCTGTTTTAGTGTTTCTCATTTACTTTCTCTCTCACAGAGCTCCTTCCTCCTCCGTCCTCACTCTTTCTCTCATCTCACATCTCTCTTTCTCATTCAAAGCTTGCATTGGAGCTGGGTTGGGTTCGTGATCATGGCATGGCGATCGGCGTGGATTTTGGATTTTGGATCAACGTGGATCAACGAAGATCAGAGATCATGGTGGGTTGTGTTTGGATCATTGAGCTGTGTGGGGCGTGGGTCAGGTGGTGGATTTGGAGTTGTGGGTCAGGTGATGGGTTTGGATGGTGGATTGGTGTATCATGGGTCAGGTGGTGGCGTGGGTTTGGATCGGTGGAGATTGGTGGGTTTGGATTGTGGAGATTGGTGAGTTTCTCGGTGGAGATTGGTGGGTTTCTTGATGGGTGGCATGGTGGCTATGTTTTTTTTTTTAAAAAAAAAAAATTGTTGTGGCTGGTGCTAGGGGCAGAGGGATGTTAGGAGTGTTGTAAAATGGAGTTTTGGTTCTAGTGGGATTTTGGTGGGCAGTGGGCAATGGTGGTGTGGTGGGCATGGTGGTGTTGTGGTGGTGATTGGGTTGTTTGGTTGTTAAGAGAGGGATAGAGGCAAGGACAAAAATGAGAGAGAAGGGAGCGATATATATAAATATATATATATATATATATATATATTATTGTATAATTTATATTATTTTAATGTGTTGTATTATAAAATAAAAGTTGTGATGCTGGAGTATTGTAAAATTGTATGGTATAATTGATAAAGTAGTTTTTTGAGATAGTAAAATAAGATAGGATACAATTTTCAGATAGTGATGCTCTTAGCAAAGTCATTTCTAAAGGGGTCACGATAGAGCACAAATATTAGGATCTTTCTCCCTTCCACCAAACCACATCTCTCGAGTTTCAAAGGCAACAAGCCTTGCTCTTTCTGCATGTCTGGGATGTGGATGACCCATGCCATTCCTCGATATACCCTTAGGTTTCTTAGTTGTATAACCTGAACCTTGGGAATCCTTCCTTGAGCGATCTCTTTCTCGTTTTGTAGCTTTCCTTCTTTCTTTGCTCATCTCCTTATGGTAGTGTCCAAGAAGGTTCTAGGGACCATTTTTAGTTTGTTTCTCTATTCAAGGGAGGTTGGGTCATCCTTGGGCCTTATTTATTACCTCATTGTAAGGTATTCTCTCTTATTAGTGACTTTGATTTGGACACAAGACCCAAGTGCTGACTCTTGTTTCTCTAGCCTCTAGGATATATTTTATCAGGTTTTGGGCCTCACTTGTTGGCCCAAAGATGTGTGAAAATTTGAGTATCAATAGGGCTCACACATGTTCAATACAAGGTATCAACAAAATAGTGAAATACTCGAATATCATAGAAATGTTATTGGTCTTGGGCCACTCTTGTTAAAATCATTGTCTGGATATCCCAGTTTATGTAGCATTATGATCCTTCTAATGCCACCCAAAGTCATGCTTGAAATAGCTTCTTCAATAGTTGATAAATGAAAAGTAAAACAGTTAAAGGATTGCAATTGTTTTTTTTTTTTTTTTTTTTTTATAATAAATATGCTTTTATAAAGTTTTCATATTTTTTTAATTAACATGAACATAACTAAAGTCATTTTGAGAGTCAATGATAGCTCAATTTTAACTGGAAAAAAAATGGAAGAATTAAATTGAATAAATTTGAAATTTGGACTAAATTTAACAAAAGTAAGGTTATAAAACTTGTTAGGGCATATGTGATTCAATGTTAGGAAGATACAACATTTTATGTAATTGGCTAATTTTTTGGCAAAATGCACTTTACTTGTAATTTGGTAGATCTAGGATGTGTTTAATGCTTCAAGAAACAAGGTTTCAAGTTCAAGTGTTAAAAACATGCAAGTCCGTCCAAGAATCAGGTAATGAAGTGCTAGTTTTTAAAGCTCGGCAGCTAGCATCTATCGAGGTTTAAAAGCTGCTGAAGCTTGTGGCTCGACAGCTAGCTCGATAGATGGCTATCTATCGAGGTTTATGAAACTCAATTTTTCAGAGATGTTTTTCATCCAATTCGTGGGTATATGTTTGGGCTTTCTTTTCTCACAACCCTAAACATATATAAGGATTATTTTAAGGGCCGTCAAAGGTTACGCATAGTTGCGCAAGTGTGAAGCAAAGTCTTGTTAATGCAAATTGGACTTCTTGGAGAACTTTTCACGACGTGGCATTCATTCGGAATGCCAAGTCGTTCTGTCAGATTTCTCTGACACTGACCTACTCACTGTCATCCACAGTAGGGGTTGGGAGTCACTTTGTGGCGTCCCGGTCACGTGCCCTTTAGTGATCATACAGGAGTTCTACTCCAATATGTATGGATTTGATTACTCTATACCTCAGTTTTCTACTTGCATTCAGAGTATATGCATGGTAGTACTTCAGATATTGTATACGAGGTACTACATGTCCCTTAGGTAGTGCATTCTGACTACCCTAGTTCTGAGTGTTTGAGGATAGTTTCCAAAGACGAGCTCGCGTCTCTATTTTGTGAGACACCTTCTTCATGGGATGATCGTCAAAACACCTCATGCTCGGCCTTTGCTAAAGGTTCGAGAATCCTTAACATGGTGATGACAGTCGTTCTTCATCCGTTGTCTTACTATAACACTATCACAGAGCCTCATGCTCAGTTTTTGTTATCCCTCATTGAGGATCTCTCTATCGACTTCCCTTCACACTTTATACTCTCCCTTATAGATGTCTATAAGGATACGGTGACTCGTAATAAGCTCATTTTTCCTTCCGCTATCACGAGACTCCTTCACCATTTTTTCGTCTTCTATCCTGAGTCTCCCCACTTCTCATATATGTGTGCCATAGATGTAGCTACCGTTCAACGGAGCATAGCACAGTTAATGATTGTTAGGACATATGTGATTCAATGTTAGGAACATATGTTAACATTTTATGTAATTGGCTAATCTTTTGACAAAACGCACTTTACTTGTAATTAGGTAGATCTAGGATGTGTTTAATGCTTCAAGAAACAAAATTTCAAGTTCAAGTGTTAAAGCCATGCAAGTTTGTCCAAGAATCAAGTAATTAAGTGTTGGTTTTTAAAGCTCGATAGCTAGCATCTATCGAGATTTAAAAGCTGCTGAAACCCGTGGCTTGATAGCTAGCTCAATAGATGGCTATCTATCGAGATTTATGAAACTTAGTTTTTCATAATTGTTTTTCATCTAATCCATGGGTATATGTTTGGGCTTTCTTTTCTCACAACCCTAAACATATATAAGGATTATTTTAAGGGCTGTCAAAGGTTACACATAGTTGCACAAGTGTGAAGCAAAGTCTTGTTCATGCAAATTGTGACCGGAGACAGAATTTGCCCTAGTTCATCTTTCTCTTGAAGAAGCTGCTATGTTTGTACACCGTAGAGTTTTGTGACCAAGGAGCTTCATGATCTTCATCGTGTGATGAATTGAAGAACTTTGTGGTCAATATCTTTCTCAAGTTGGTGATTAAGTCGTGTACTGAGATTTGTTAATTTGTTAGTCACGTACTGGGAGCCATACATTGAAAGGAGAGATTGTTACTATAGAACAAGTCTAATTGGGTATTGGGGTAAGGGTTAAACTGTAGGTTGGTATAAGGTATTGGAATTCTTTTACTTGTAACCGCTTGTTTTGATAATAGTGGATTCTCAGGAGTGGTGACCTTAAAATCACCCGGTGGGGTTTTTGCTATGTAGGTTTTCCCCATTCGAAAACAAATCACCGTGTCAATTTATTTTCCTCTGCATATTTAGCTTAATTGGTAATTTGTTTGTGCTACCATGCATCTTGCATGTTAATTTGATTAATTAATAAACTTGACTAATTAATCAATTAATTCATCACAAGGGGTCAATACATTCTTGGCCTAACAGAACTAAATTGAATTTTAGACAAAAATTAAATGGTGCAATTACTAGATAATAGTTAACTTCCTTGTGTAGTCTCCCTAAACATAAACTAACAATACACCAATGAGATATGTGAACTAACCGTTTGTGATATAGAGACTCTAGAAAGAGTTTAACATGGTTAATTAAATGATGAGGTTTTGTGTGTTTGTTTCTCAAACCAAAAAAAGAAGAAGGGTAATTGTCCCACATTGCTTAAGAGAGTTTGTTGAGTGTAATATAATTTGCCCCACCCTTTCTTAAAAGTTACTTTGGCTTTTGAGTAGAGTTGTATTGTGCCTTTATGTTAGAATCCCTTTTCTTCTCCCTTGTGTGTGTGTGTGTGCACGCGCGCGCGTGTTTGTTTCTCAACAAAAAAAGAAAAGAAAAAAGATAAGGTTCTAAACAAATAAACCCTAGTCCAAAGTCAAGCAAAGGGCATCCTGTAGATCCTAAGAAACCTGACCGTGCCAAGTATTATTTATTAAAAGGAAAATCATTATGTTCTTAGAGTTGGAATAACATTATATTTAGGATTTAAATGGACAAAAAGTTAATTTTTTGCTTTTGAAAGTTTAAGTTTGATTTGTTACATTTTGAAAATTTTGGACTTAATTTGTTAATTTTGAAACTATAAATTTTAATTTTTGTAGATAATTTGATGGTTGGGTGAAGGTGTCAACTTATTGAGCTAAAAGACTTTTGACTTTTATGAATTTATATATGATATAAAATATAAACTATGTATTTATAATATATATATATATATATATATATATCAAAAGCAAAAGTTGAGAGAAAATCCAAGTAGATTTCAATTAGAGTCTAATTTTGCACCATGTGTTTTATCTAATCTAAATTTTTAAATTTTTGTGCCAAGTGAATTAATTTAGTGTAGAAAATGAGAAGTCCAATATAAATAAACCATAAAAAACCTAATCATATATCTAACTCTCTATATAAAATTAGTGAAAGAGAGAGTTTGAATGATTTTATATTTATAAGCTATTTTTTTGTGTAACTAAAAAAAAAAAAAAAAATCAAATTTATAAGTGATATATGTAAATGGACTATGGTACTATAAACCTTCAAGTTAAAATATACCTTTGGGCTTTGGGACAAGCCTCTTATATGTGAGATACTTCTTTTCTTTTTCATTCCAAAATCTTAAGGTATGCCATAACTTTTAGGCCATTCTTCCAATTTTAATCTTCATTTGTGCTTTAGAATTATGTGATCACAAGATATATGGTTGAACAAACAAGAAATATAAAAAAGGGAAAGGGATACCCTCTTTTGATAGGAGCTAAGATCTCTTCATGTGTGGGTAAGCTCTTTAAAGCTAAAAGGACAAATTAATAGGTCACTCATACCTAAGGGATCATGCTCCAACCTAGGGCCTAAATGGACCCTATATGGATTAGTGGTCAACCTGTTAATGTACTCAAACTCTATCATAAGCAATAGCACATATTGTGAGTTGGTGGGATGAACTTCGGAATGTCTTGGTGTTAGAAAGCCGGTGGTTCCTAATAGAGATGGATAGGAATTGTAAGAGAATTGACTTAATTTGAGGTAGTCACCCTCCATAGAGAAATATTAAGAGAGAGAGATGCACTAAACAATGAGTTGGTTTATTCTTCAATTGATATCTAATGTTGAATTACAATCATTTATTTATAGGATACTAGCTCTAATGTCATTGGCCCACATGGCTCAAGATAATTCGCTAGTTAATTCAAAATGTGGTCTATGAATTAAACCATGTGTTAAATGAGTTATATGAGCTCAAATCCTAACTAACTCATCCTAATCTCAACCAACTAGCTAACTACCTAACTAAAGGGATTGCAACAATTATTTCATATTCCTAACATTTCCCTCTCCTTGAAAACACCTTGCCCACAAGGTGTTGTGAAATGACACCTTCATTAGGGGAAACCGGCCACTAATCCAATACACCAAAGCATCTTGATCGTTGATTACACAAATAGCTCCAAAGCAATTAATCACAGCCCATGACATAAGAGCATAACGTAAAGTAGTCGTATTGAACTTAACCTTCAGCAATATAGAACTCAATTTCTTGTAAAAATTGTGATAATCTCGGCTATGGAATCCATCATTTATCCCACAACTATCACTAAGAAAAGAAGCATCTAGTTCATTGGCTTTGTGACAACCACTAAGCAACGAGATTTGGCCCCCAACATGAATGTGTGGTAAGTCTACGTTTTCATTCTTGATTGCATGAACAGACCCATTTGGTGAAACATGAGTTTGGCTAACACCAATGAGCATTGAATTACTCACAAGAACATGTGGTTCTTGAATAGTAGCCTTCAATGGATTGTCACAGGAAGTAAATCCAAATCTAACGTGTAGTGCTTGAATAAAGGTATCCCTTACTAACAAATAACTCAGTATCTTTAGCATCTTCGAACCACACCAATGCTTCCCCATCCATGTGAAAATAGGTCATTAGAAGCTTTTCATGATCTGGGGTCTTGTAATAGTTGAAGTATTGGTTTGCTTTATAAACCTAAGTAGCAGGTTCTTCACCCTTGAACCTAGGAAAATCAACCTTGATTGATTTTGGAAAAGTTATGGCTAGAGCATTGCTTGATATATGATTCTCATTGGATCGAGGTGTTTGGGGTTGTTGTCTTCTTGATTTTGCATTAGATAATTTCTACAAAATTATATTAAGTTTTTTCTTAACTTCTTGAAAGTTGAAAATAGCTTTGTCTAGAAGTATTGTAGATTTAGTATCAACCACGACTTCAGGATGAGCAGCTTTGATACCACTTGTTAGGAACCTGATGGTTCTTAATGGGGATGGATAGGAATTGTAAGAAAATTGACTTAATTCGAGATAGTGACCCTCCATAGAGAAATATTAAGAGAGAGAGAGAGAGAGAGAGAGAGATGCATTAAGCATTGAGTTGGCTTATTCTTCAATTGATATCTAATGTTGAATTACAATCATGTATTTATAGGAGACTAGCTCTAATGTCATTGACCCACATGACTCAAGATAATTGGTTAGTTAATTCAACATGTGCTCTATGAATTAAGTCATGTGTTAAATGAGCTATATGTGCTCAAATCCTAACTTATCCTAATCTCAACCAACTAGCTAACTACATAACTAAAGGGATTACAACAAATATTTCATATTCCTAACACTTGGCTTGAATGAAGCCTCCACTTTCCCACTCACCTCCAACCATGGTAAAAGGACAATGAACTAAGTGAAAGTGTGTGCGTGTAATCATATTAGAAAAGCCTTACTGTAGCCAGTGACTAGCTCAGTTATGGAGCTATGTGTACACCGCCACGTCGAGACTCTCTTTCGAAAGTAGATTTAGGAGATGGAACACATTGGAGTCAAACTTCTCTATCCCTAATGGAGTCGCCACTGTGGATGCAAGTGCCCATGACGTTTTTGGTAACTTCTTCTTGTCGATATCGTATTTTGTCCAGTCCCAATTCACGTGTCAAAACAAATGCCAAAATCCAAAAAAGTAAAAAAAAAAAGACCTGTATTTCAAGTTTCAAATCCAAAAAGGGTAACAAATAAATACAACATGATCAGATAGTGGATCAAAGGGTCATAACATTTAAAAACCCTTTTGATAGCAATTAAGGCCAAAACCCTAATTGGGTATGGTTAAAAAGTTGAATTTTTGATCCAACCGTTTAATCAAGTTGAATTTTAGACCATCTTGTAGGGCATAGTTTTCCCTTCAAAACAATAGTTTATAAGCCAAAATCAGAATTAAAATGGATGAGATATCAACAAAATACCAAAAACCCTAATAAATACTTCACCTTTTTTTTTTCCAGGAAAAACAGGCAGTTTTTTGGATTAACTTCGTGCAAAAAACTGTACTAATTGGGCAATAACTGAAGTGATCTAGCTAAACCAACTTGAGTGTGAGGTCTTGACTACTTCTCATAAAAAGGGCACGATGATATCTACTACGATTTGGAAGAAACAAATTTTTTAAGGAAAAACGTCACAGAATTTTCAACACTGTGTCATCTTCCTTCCAGACACTATATCCTAATGACCGTAACTCTAAATCTTACAAGGTCAGGACCAATGGAAACTAGACATCCAGAGATTTCCAGAACTATAAAGTTTGAAGAAAACAGAACTCATAAAAGCCTCTAAACAACTGCATGAAGATCAGACTAGAAATCGGAAAAAAGACAAAGTAGCTTGATGAGGTGGCAAAAGTGGGAGGCTATGTGAAGTGTGCCATGGCACACATTTCATAGTCTCCCACTTTTTATGGCTCTCCTATAAATACCCCCTATTTTTTGTAAAAAATATGAAAAAAAAAGAGGAAAAAAGTATGAAATCCCTGGGAAAAAAAAATAGAAAAATAGAGTGAAAATAGTGGAAATTTTTTGGAAAAATCCTTAGAAAATTATGAAAAAATCTCTTTCCCCTCTCTTTAGAAAACCCATCACAAAAAAAAACCTCTTCCATTTTTATTTGTAATTTATTGTGGGTAAGCTTATAGGGATAGGATAGTTTTTCTTGTAACTATACCCATCCCATTTTCTTTACTCTTTCTCATGTAAATATCATCCATTTATATATATGAAGCTCTTTTATTTATTTTGACTTTTTATTTTACTTGCTTTAACTTCCTAGTTTTATGTTGTTGTGTATCTATCTCTTTATCTTTATGTCTATATTATTTGTTGTTGGTTGTGATGTTGTAGTTATATTCCTAGATGTTTATTGAACCATCTCCTATATCTAATATGGGAAGTACCCTTAGGGGGAAGAAATCTCATTTCATCTAGACATCTAGGAATTTTTATGTTCTTGCTTATATTAATGTCATCCCTTTTTATTTCAAGCTTTCCCCATCCCCTTTTACTTTAATGTCATCCCTTTTAATTTCTTACTCAAATCCCCCTCCCTTTTATTTATTGCACTCTAATATATATATATACACACACACTACTATCTAGTCACCTAAAAAAAAAGATTTTCTATCTATCCCTTTTAAATGGGTTTTAAACTTCAAGTAAAGCACAATATAGGTATGTCATCTTAAGGATGGTTGATGGCTTAGAACTCCCATCCTTTTTTGTTGAAGCACCCATAAGGCTTGAAAGAGATTAAAACTTATTTAAGAGGGATCTCTAAAAAACTCTTTTTCTTAATGAACCTTTACTTTATTCAAGCTCTTTACTATTTTTGTCATTTAAATTCCAGAACTTTATTTTTCTTGTCATTTAAGTTTCAGCTCTTTACAAATAAATCCCACATGAAATACAGGGTACAAAAGATTGAACAAAATTACAATCAAATTAGGCATGGAATTAAAGCCAACAAAACACATAATTGTAAATTACAACTTTATAGGAAGGATAACTGATTTCTTTTACATGTTTTTACTCAAGGCCGCTGTTTTAACTGGAATTGTTCTTGGGGGAACGTACGTTATTGGAGTCAAACTGTTATATTGTATTGTAGATTAAATTCTGAATTTTTTGCTTGTTATAAATCAATGGGACACTTTGATAACTATAGATATGCATCTAATTCATTATCCATTATATTCACTTTTTCCTTGGTTAATTGTGATACTTATATTTGTAATTGAACTTTTGTTGTGTTGCTATATAATTATAGAGTTAGAGAAACTAGTTATATTGTGTTGAATTTGCTTTAAAAAAAATGCACATTGCAATGAATTGAATTAATTTTCTTTTCTTTTTCTTTTTCTGGGAGAGGGAAGGGGGCATTGTTCACTAGGATAAGCAATCTAAATCATACAATTTGCTAAAAAACATAACCTTGTTTGTTCCACAATTCCACAAAAGACACTAATTAAATTACTGTGGAGAAACTGCTCCTCATAATTCCTATTTGATCCACAATACTGTAAATTGATAAATTCCTGAGAAAGTTTATGGATAAGTTCTTATAAAAAAGGCACAACCAGAGCACATAAAAACTAATAATTCCTTCTCAAAGACAAGCTAATAATTATGTTCCTTATATCATCTAGTAATAACAAGAAGAAAAGACCATTTATGCTTAGTAGTAGGGCCACCAAATTCATTTGTCACTTCTTGTAAACAAAAAAATTTCATTGCAATTTTTATCCACAACCAAATGAACAAAACCCAAAATAAAAAGGCTTTATAGCCTAGCTAAATTAGCTTCACAATATAAATGTGATTGCAGTGTTTTAAGAAAGCCAAAATAGTCACATCTTGATTATGATCCCAACCAAAATATATACGAGTCATGTTCTTTACATTTAAAATTTCATGACCAATTTCTCATAAAAAAAAAAAAAAAAATCATGAACAAAGCCAGCTTTACGGTAGCTTGAGTAGACTTGGCTTCTATGTCATTTTACAGTGTTGAAATTTTTTTTTTTTCAATTAGTACAGTAACCATAGAATTTTTATTTCGATTTTTTTTTTTTGGTTACAATCATTACAGTCATTAATTTGAACTTACTAGTCAGACTTCTACCATAGCAGTAAATAACATACTTTTTTATCATATGAAACATTGATAAATTCATTATTATAGAAAAAAGAACACAAGTTGTCAATGATTCATTACCATACAAAAAAGAACACAAGTTCTACAACTCAGTGCAATTTAGCACCACACAAACAACACCAAAATATTTTTCTCTTTTAGTTTAATTTAATTTACTCTTTTAGTTCTACAACTTAACATTTTATTAAAAGAAAAATAAAATCACCAAATTTTGGAAGATGATTTTGAACCAAGAACCCAGAATATTTTGGGCATGCACAAACAAACATATAAAAATATGTAATTCATTACCAAAATTTTGAGCTGAACTTATAAAATATGATTAATAACAATTCAAGACAACAAAAAAATTCCTCACAAGTTCATTTGTCAAGAGCCATGGATTGTATGTATAAAATGAACTACAACAGGAATAATACATTGTTGCATAGTGCATGGTCAAAATGATTTTTAGTATAGCTCATGACCAAGAATTTCCAATTTATGTCAAAAAAAAAAAAAAAAACCTCCTAAAATTGCTTAAGAGGTAACAACAACAAGCAAGGCAATAACAAAAATCAAAGCAAAGGGGGAAAAACAACAAGAAGATTAATACACTCACTCATTGCAATTTTTTTTTACACTAATACATGAAAAGCCCATCCAACCACTATTCATTGGTTTCAAATCCCAACAAAAACTATAACCATAATACATATTTACACTAAGGACACACACAGGCTCACCATCAAACAAAAATTCAATCACAACATATTCAGCCATAACCAAAGCACAACAATGAGTTGTTATGGTTTTCAGTTGAGTTGTGGAAGTAATGCAAGTTATTAAAAAACCATGTAACCAAAGTGACTACAAATTAAATCCAAAAAGACTAAGATTAAAGAATCAATTTCATTATAGAAATTATAAATAACAAACTTCATGGCTAATGATCTGCATTTGTAGTAGTTTCTAAGGATGCCAGGAAAATTGAAAATATGTAAAAGTAAATTTTGTATAATTAAGAATTTGATCATTTGTGCTACCCATTTAATTTCTTCAATATCTAAAGAGTGTCACTTGATATGAATCATTCAACACAATAAAAACATGCCTTTTTAACAACACATCTACAAGAAGTCTTTAAAGTCAATATTATTTAATTACCTCCAAATGGAAATATATACTGTCAAAATTTTTCTGTGAATGCCTTTTAGTGTATTGAACATTCAAGTTTTGGTCAAATAGCTCATAAAAGTTCAAACTTTCATCATTAGGAACCTAGTAATAAGCCCATTGAATACAAATTACAAGGATTTAAGCATTTTTAAACAATTGACAAAAATGCAGGCAATATAAGACTTGATTTCAATTCCTAAGCTAAAAACCAAAAACATAAAAAATAAGAGAAAATAGAATTAAATTCAGCACCAATCAATCAATCAACAATTGTGACACCATTATTTACTTTCCTTCCTTTCCTAGCAACCAAATAGAGTTTATTAAAAAAAATTAATAAAAAAATAGAGATAAAGGAAAACCTACCGGGTGGTGGTCTCTCTCTGAAATAAGCCCAAGTCTCTAAACCAAATTGACAAGGTTGGCTCATCACAACCACCACCTCCAATGGTGGCTTCTTCTCTCCTTTTACTAAACACTCTTTCTCTATCTTTCAATCTCATTTCCCTCCATAGATCAAGCCTAAAAAAGCATCCACTTCTCTCTTACCCGATTCTCTTTAAACCCTAACCCTTACTTTCTCTGATCTGGGTCTGAATAGCATTAACTTCTCTCTTTACACCCAATTCTCTCCAAACCCCAACTTTTACTCTCTCTGATCTGGGTCTAAAAAGGGGTGCGAGTGTTTGGGGGTTAGGATCTCAGATGGTGAGTTACTGTTTTTTCTTTATTTTTGCTGATGGGTCTGAGTTGGGTAGGCTAGAAGTAGTGACGACGGGGTTGAGGGAGAGGTAGACAGGGTTGAGGGAGAGGCAGAGACCAAGGGTGGAGGTTCAGAGAATGGTGCGTTAGGGAGAATGAGGGAGAGAACCCGGTTGAAGTGAGAGAGAAAGGAGAGAGAGTTTTAGTGAAATTCAAATTTGGGAAGCTGAAATGAAAACAGAAGTGAGCACACGGATTGCTAGCTTGGATTGGTGAAGTGCCAAAAGAATGAGCCATTAGATTAAATGGAAGGCTAAGATTTGTGCTATTGCATAGGGTATTGCACCGGATTTTAATCCTATTTTGTACCTAAGGGAAAAAGAAAAGGGTGCGGTAGAATTAGAGTAGTGCACATATGAATTGGCATAACTTTGTTCTACAACTCGACATATGATGAGTTGTAATCGATAAAAATGGGCAAAAATGGGAATTTAACCATAATTTTTCAACTATATAGTTAGTAGTCCCGATTCCCAAACTATATTATTTACTAGCATCTCGAGTCTATAAGACTCGATTTTGGCCTGTAAATCGAGTCTCAAAGACTCGATTTCCATGGTCTGATCACGTCCGATGTGGCATATTTTTCCACGTGGCGACTACATGGAAATCGAGTCTCTAAGACTCGATTTATAACCCTTATAACTTTACACTACAAAGAACTTAGAACATCAAAGAAGAACCCAGAGGAAAAAAAAAAAAAAAAAAAGATTGAGATTGGAGCGGGTGAGCCACCACCATGAAACCAAAGAACCCACAGCCACCATCGTGCGCGACCAGGCCGAGCTCTCTCTCTCTTATCTGATCTGAGTCTCTAGATTCTTTCTCCCTCTGATCTGATTGTACTGGGATTGGGGATTCTTTCTCTCTCTGATCTGATTGTACTGGGATTGAGATTGTTGTGTTTCTAGATTTCTTAAATTTTTGGATATTTCGGCTTGTACGAGAGACTTGAGACTTAAATTTTTTTTGGTTTATAAATCAAGCCTTAGAGACTCGATTTCCAGGTGGGAAAAGAATGCCACATCAGACCATGGAAATCGAGTCTTTGAGACTCGATTTATAGGCTAAAATCGAGTCTTATAGACTCGAGATGCTAGTAAATAATATAGTTTGAGAATCAGAACTACTAACTATATAGTTGGAAAATTATGGTTAAATTCCCATTTTCGCCGTAAAAGTGTGATGATGGTAAAAGTGTGATGATGGCCATGTAGAGACACACTTTTACTAATCACTACTTACCACGTGATTGATCACAACTTATCATATGATGAGTTGTAATGTAAAATTTGTAGAATTAAAATATCACTACGCATCCTTGGTGCGGTGGTTACTCTACAAATATAAGTGCTTGTGGAGTGTAGGGGTAGATTTATACACATATACACTTAGATTAAGATAGAGAAGAATTCTTATCTTGTAAAAAAAAAGAAAAAAAAAAACTTTAGATAGATGATTTTATAATTAGGATTATTATTATAGGATCTGAAAATTTCAAACTAGATCAGGTGGAAGTATCGGAGTGGGAGTGAAGGATGGTTGTTAGAGGTTGGGTTGGGAAATAGTCGAAAAACCTAAATGGAGTGGGTGTTGGTAGTTTGAATGGGAATAGGAAGATGAAGAAAAAGGTGTCAGCAATACTGTATCACTATCCTTGTCCAGACGGCGCTTTCGCTGCATTGGCGGCTCACCTTTACTTCTCCGCCACATCGCTCCCTGCTCTCTTCTTTCCCAACACTGTCTACAATCCCATCAAACCTCAAAACCTTCCTCTCCATGAATATGAAATCGGTGATCTCTACCTCCTTGATTTCGTGGGTCCCTCCGGATTTGTCCAACAACTCTCCTCCATAGTTGACAGAGTAATCATCTTGGACCATCACAAAACTGCGCTATCCGAAACTTCGCTTCTTCCTCCTGACAATGTGAGTAAGGTGATAGACATGGAGAGGAGTGGGGCCACCATTGCTTTTGATTATTTTAAGGATAAGCTTATTAATAATAATAATAATAATAAACATGATGATGGTCATTTGGGTGTATATGAGCGTGTTAGGCCACTGTTCGATTACATTGAAGATGGAGATCTTTGGAGGTGGAGGCTTCTCAATAGCAAAGCTTTTAGCAGTGGTTTGAAAGATTTGAGTGTCGAATATGATGTTCGCTTAAACCCCACCTTGTTTCAACAGGTAACCCTCCTATTCCTACTACTACAACTTTTCTATGCCTCATCAATTTCTTCTTTAAATAAAAAATGAATCTTTGGCAGTTACTTGGCTTGGATGTGGAGTCTGTGATTACTCAAGGCATGTTGAGCTTATCACACAAGCAGACATTAATAGATGATGCTCTCAACCACTCTTATCAAATTGCCCTTGCTGCTGGACGTTTTGGACATTGCCTTGTATGCAAATTAATTTTCTCTCTCTTAGTTTCTGTTATGCTCACTCATTTTAATTTTTTTTTCTACGTTTCCTTATTAAAAAAAAAAAAAAAATGGAGAAATTGAATTTGAATTACTAATCTTGCCCACCAATTTGTAGGCTGTTGATGCAGACTCCATTTCAGAGTTGAGGAGTGAATTAGGGCACCAATTGGCTACCAAAAGTCGTAATCAAAATTTGAGGTTTGTCATAAATGCTTTCTTTCATTTTCATTTTGTTCTCTACAATTTTTTATTCTTCATTTCTAGCTTTTGTGCATAAGCTTGAAAGAAATGTGCCATGCCAATAGTTAATAGCAAGAATAACTACTGTAAGACTGATACATGAATAAAGAAACTTGGTGACTCAAATGATATGGATAGTTCCAAATGGATTCATTATTATTATTATTTTTTTTTGATCTATGTAGTTCTTCTGAAAATTATTCAAAGCTTTACGAAAATTTTGATTGAGCAGCAAGTTAACCCTCTGTATTTATCTTTTGCCAGTCCACTTCTTGTGTTTATACTTTTGCAAGAACACACAAACACAATTTGGAGTGTGGAAATTCTAAGTGGATCAGTAACACTATTCTTTCCATGAATACATGATGTATTGAGCAATTATAAAGGTTGGAATCAATCTAAATTTCACATAGGAGGTAGAGTCGTCTTTCCGATTACTGATTCAACTGGGGTGGACTTTCCTTTTGCTAGTAACTATAATATTTATAATATAAGCTACATAGAAATTTATTCATTATAGCTTAAAGGGCTTCTGATTCTGAAGCACTTAGTTATAGTATATACAAAAGGAACATGATTAAACTCAAGAACACTTGCAGCCTGAAAAATACATACTAGAAGTCTCTCTTTGCAGATTACGCAACTTTGTGCTGTGGAATGCACGTATCTTTTTTTTTTTCCTAGAAATTACTTCAGTATGATTAAATGGGAATTCTTTCTAAAATCTATAGGCATTTCTTTCTTGAAATCCCTACATTTTCCGTGCAGTGGAAGGTCACAAAAGGATCCTTGGGTGGGGTATTTTCCTAAATGTAGAAGGTCAAGCATTGGAAGCTTTTGAAATGTTGCATTTAAGATGGGGTAGTTGTCAAAAGAAAGTACTCCATTTAAAAAAAATTAAGTGTTAACTTTTGGTAGGGTCCAGCTTAACTAGGGCACCCATTAGTGTGCCCAACCCACTAATAAGATGAGAGAAACTGTCCCTCTAGTATACACATCTTATTTGGCATTGAAAGGGGACAGCTTTAACCATCAGTAACCTACAGTACAGAGCCCATTTCTATTCTCTGCAAAAGCTCTCTTTCTATCAAAAGTAGACTATTTTCTTTTTCTCTGTGGTCTAAGTTGGCTCTAAGGTTCCATGAATTACCCAAGATTCTTGAACTGTGGATCGTGTGTTGGTTATTCTAATAACAACCTTCCACCATGAGCAGAAGATCAGTGAGTCCGTGGCCATGTAGGATGACATGGAAGCAATGTGGGTGATTCGTTATATGATGTGACAAGGTATTGCATGTGTTTTGATTGTCCAAGATATCTTTCCACTGACAGATAATTAAATGTGTATGAAACCTTGAGTTTTAATGGTTAGTACTGTCCCAAAGCAGCTTTACAAATGAAAGGTTGACTAGAAGCAACCTATAGCATGGAAAAATGTGGATCAGATTTTGTTATACATAATTTCACCTTTTCTAGGTAGAAAATAAGCCAATGAGCACTGCGCTGCCTCCCTCAACCCACCCTCACTCTCACCCTCACCCTCACCCCCAGCCGCTGCCACTTCATCTTTCTTTCCCTTTCTACCAACCTCACATGTTCCTACACCTTCTCCTTTCCCTTTCTTGTTCCCACCACAGTTTCCACCACCTTTTGGCTTTCTCCCATACCCCCATTTTTGTCCCCCCACTTCAATATCGACTACCTCACCCTCACCCCCTCCATTTCAGTCTTTTCCTAAAATTCCTTTACAAACCACCTTCTGTGCCTAACTTTCCTTTAATGCCTAAACCTACACCCCTTTCTGCTAACCCTTTACCCACACCATATTCCATCAAATTATCCCCATACAATACCTTGCCTAAACTTTTTTCTGCTAGTCAAGGGAGCAATTAAGGTTCTTTTCGTATTGATGCAAAATCTCTCTCTCTCTCTCTCTCTCTCTCTCTTTTGTTTGTTTGATGGTGGGAGGTCTGATTTATATGCTATCCATGAGAGTCGTAGGAATGTTAAAAGGCATGGATTATATTCTTTCTTGCTTTGCTGATATTCGTGATTGGGTCCTAGGGAAGGATATCCTTTGTAAGTGACCCAGAGAAAACAACAAGTTGTTGGAATTTTGTGGTAGATCGAATAAGGCTGGTCTCTTTGTGGAAATAGTTCTTTATCATGGTGGAGCTTGTCGAGGTTGTGTTATGATACCGACAAGCTCTAATCGTTCTGGGTGGTCCTTGTTTTGGAAAGAATTATGCCGGTGCTTATCTGGTGAAAAACCACTACTGTTACAAGGGGTGACTTCTGCAAATGCTGGTGGTTTTGATCCATTAGCCGGTGGTGGTTGGAATGGGAAAAATGTGCTTCATTATGGTAATCAGTGGAAGTTAAGGAATTTTGAAAAGCCAAGAGGTATTGAGTTGTCTTGGGACAAAATGTGATTCATGGAGACACTACAGTTAAAATTTCTGATATAAATGGTAGACCCACGCATGCTTTTGGGTCATCTAGAGGTTGGAGATGATAGAGTTTGGAACTTGAGATTTTATAGAGATTTTCGTGATTGGGAACTAGAAGCAGTTTACTCTTTCCTTGAATTTACCGAAGCTCGGATTCCTAGGGATGCGGGTTATAGACAGTCTACTTTGGTGCCTTAATGGCAATGGTAAGTTTGATACCCGGTCCGTTTACAATTTGATTCGGGATTTTCCCAACTCTACCTTCCCTTGAAAAGGTGTTTGGAAAGTAAAGGTTCCTAAAAGGGTGGTGTTCTTTTTGTGGATAGTAGCTCATTGCTAGATTTTTACTTTGGATAATCTCATGATTAGTGGTTGTTTGTTGGCAAATTGGTGTTATATGTGTTGTTGTGATGGGGAATCTATGAATCATCTCCTTCTTCATTGCCCTGTAGCTCATTCTTTATGGGTGCATATTCTTTAGGTTTTTGGGATTCAATGGGTTATGCCAGGCTTGGTGAAGAGTTTGTTATTTTGTTGGAGACATTTTCTTGGGATACATAATTTATATATTTGGAATTTAGTTCCAGGCTGTTTGATATGGATCGTTTGGATGGGAATAGAATCGTTGCTTGTTTGAGGGTACTGAGAAATTGTTGGTTTAGTTAAAAGATTTGTGCCAACGAACTCTTTTTGATTGTTCTTGGTGTAGGGGTTTCTCATATTGTTCTGCTATAGAGTTTTTGCTTTCTCTTAGAATATAGTATCTTGATTACTCTTCTTCTTCTTCTTCTTCTCTCTCTCTTCTCTCTCTCTCTCTTTTTTTTTTTTTTTTGTGCGTGTGTGTGTGTGTGTGTGTGTGTGTGTGTGTGTGTGTGTGTGTGTGTGTTCATCATCATGAACACCTTGTATTCTTTTCTCTCTCTCTCTTTTATCAATAATATTCCTCTTATTACCTATCCAAAAAAAATTATTTCTCTTTCTTATCCCCCCACCCCCCATCTCCCCATATAGTCCTTGTTGAGGGTGAGCTTTCATGTATGGCTTTCAGCTGGCTCAAGATTCTTCCTAAAATGTTAGCCAAATAAAAAATTTTAGAGAAGAAGAGAAAATTTGACATTCAAATGAAAATACTTGGGAGATTAAATAATAGAACTAGATAAAGAGTTTTGAAGTAGAAACTTTGTTATCTATCTGAAGGAGAATGAATGACCTTTTTCAAAAGTTCTTTCACTAACGTGATGACTTACACTCAATCACTGATTGTATCAAGATTAAAAGGAGTCCAAAGGGATTCTTTCTAGTCAAGGAATGGTATTTAACTGCAGATATTACTTGGTGATATAAGGCAAAAGATCTGTCCATATCTTTTATGTTTTGTTTAGATAAGGGTTTTTGAGGTGTCAGAGGTGAGAATTTACTCAAAAATTTTATCTGAGGATTCTAATGTTTACTTTCCTTGTTTGGATTAACAAGAAAGTTGTTTCGAAAATCATATGGAATTTTGAACTTGGAATTTCTTAGCATCCAAATCCCAAGCTCAAATTCCATGGATAAAGTTGTCAATTACTAATTCTACCAGCACTACCATTTTCATACGATTCAACTATTACTCTTCATATTTCCATAACTGTTGTTGCCACTGCATTCATCATTACCACAACTTGCCATAACCTGATAACCAGTTACCACCGCTGCTGCCATCACCACACCATTACCATCGCCCCAACACTTCTACCACAACACCATACCACCACATTTTTTAAAGAAGCTGTTACCACTACCATTATTATCATCATTGTAATTACTATAATACTCTAGTGTCTTAATTCTACATATAGTTTTCCAAACAATGGAGATCTAAATTGATTGAATTAAAATTCTTATTAATTCTAATCCCATCATTTTGTTCTTTATCCACTTGATAGTCAATTGCTGATTGCGTGAGATTCTGAAAGATTCAACAATGTGCATGGTAGTGTGTAAAAATGGTATCTTGCTTGTCATGTAAGTTGATACCATAGGATTTATTCAGAATTTAAGTTATGTTATGTGTACTTTCTAGTATAAAATATCCCCAATGGTAATTTTGATGTAGGACAAACCAAAACTTGATGCAACATTAAAATTGAAGAAAAAATTAAAAATTAGGAGTTAGCACCAGATTATGGGGAAAATTCTAACAAATATTTATTAATCAATCATACTTGTCTCCATTGGAATAGAATAGCATGCTTTCGTAGATTACTATGAGTAAACCCTATCTCTAACTAATATAGGAAAATCCTAATTTTGATTCAATTATGATATCCTAATTATTGAATTACAAAAATAAACTTTACTCTAGGATATTAAATAATCTACTAACAACTTAATTAACTAATAAGACTTAAAATGAAATCCAATTGGCTTCTAAAATTAAATAAAACAAAATTAAAATAATAATTTTTTGTGCTTCCCGCATCATTCTCCTCTAGTTTGAGAGAACTTGGCCTCAAGTTTTAAAGTGTTGGAGGATAAGAATGTTGGCACATGGCACTTGTACCAATTCTTGAATCATCTTTGGCATCGCCAAGAATAAACATGTCCTATGTTTCAAAATATTATTAATTTCTGTTGGAATTATAAAATCAGTAAATGGAATCCATGTTGCAAATTTCTTTGTCAAATTTTAATCACTGGCAGCTATATATCGAAGCTATTGGTCTTGTAGAAAATTTCTATTGGAGAGTAAGTTGAGGAGGCAATGTCGGTTTTGGACTTTCAGTGTTGATGTATGCATTTTTTTACCAGTAAATGATTGTTAAATACTAAATATTGGTTTTTAAGTGACAAGCCCAACCGGTAGAGAGAATCGGCAGTTTTTCCTGTTGGTTCTGGCCTGTACTATTTTCAAATTGCATAGAAGCCAATGAAGACCTGGTTTAGCTCGAAGGAGATTAAAGGAGTTCATTCTCAATCCATTAAGTTGCACTTAGTCCATATTAATGTGTTGTTCAACAATCACTCATTCACACCTTCAGTTTGAAGTTCGTTTGGATAGTGCAGATCCATATCTTGCTTATGCTTACTTGAAAGTTGATGCCTTGGCTATATTTAGATGTTAATATGTTGCAACATTACATATAAATATTTTGAACTTAGTCCAGTTCCAATTTCATTTATCTACCATTGATCAAAATTCCTTTTGTTTAGACTCAGAATGAGGTTGATATTGACAACCAAGCTCCAGCGTTGCTTTCAACTTTGAGGTGCCATAATCATGGAAACATTTTAGGTCCATCCTATCATCTCCATTTTCAAATGTGTCCATCCTGCTTCTGTTATATTCAAGGTGCTATGGGCTTTCATGTCTGGCAACTGATCATTCTCTGTAATAACACATTGCTAAAAAAAGGATTTGATTTGGACATACAAATTACCATGTTTTGGGTGTAATTTATTTTCATTTCCTGCCCTCCTAGAATTCAACTTGAATATCGTGTATTTGATGTAGATCACTTTCATTTGCATTAAGTTGGCTCCTGTCCTGATAAGCTTTTTTGATTGTTTATTTAAAATAGGGGAAGGTACCCCCCCTTCCCTCCTCAAAGAAAAAAAAAAAAACCCTTGAGTTCGCCCCCCTTTGACAAATTAAACCCTACTTTTTATATTTTTCCATATTAAATTGTAGGCTTTATATACCATGAGAACTATCTTTGTCCTTGTCTTTTAAAAACCATTAGTGAAACTACCTACTTGGTGGGAGGAAAATTTTGATTGGTGCCTATTATACCCAAGTGACACTACTGTTACTGGTTTTCTTCTTCTTGACATTAGAGAGAGAAACGCTAAGGGAGGGAGAGAGCGTGAAACACAATAGAGAGAGGGGACAATACTAGTAAAAAGAGAAATTTCAGACATAAATAAGAAAAAGTGAATGATATTTGAGAGAGGAATTGAAGTAATGACTGCCAAGAATAGGTTCTTTGTTAGTATGGGGATAGTGTTCGGATTGTCATAGTTTATAAAATATCAGGCTTAAAATGGCAAAATCAAGTCAGGATTTAAATTGTCACAAGAGGCAAATTTTGGTGTTTTTTTGTTGTCCCCCCCCACCCCCCTCCCCTTTTTTTTAATTAAAAAAAAAAAAAATTTAAAATTTTTTATACTTTCTAGGTTAAATTCCACATTTGGTCCTTAACCTTTGCCCCATATTTCCAAAAGTCCTTTAAAATGTTTCATTTTAGTCCTTATGGTCACACACACACACACACCATCCACTGTTGGATGGAAAAGGATGACGTTGTAAATGGAAATCATTTAACCCTAATAATTTATTTGATGTGGAGGTTTGCTTGTGCAAACCTATTTCTCTTGAGCGAAGTGTTGAGCAAGAAGGTTCACTCAAGTGAGCTGTTGAGGGAGACTGAGTGAACTTTCTGGTTTGGTGGGGTGTGTGATTCTTCTAATTTTTTTTAAACAATGAACCCTCTGAATTATGAAATTTACGTTTTGTGGAACTAATATTTGGTTGTGTACTCAATGTGCATGTGTGTGTGTGTGTGGGTGAGGTGTCTTTGTGCCTTACTAGCCTTTTTGTATTTAGTGTATGTAAGTAATCAACTAGGGGTGTGTGTGGGGGTATGGAATCATCTTCTCTCTCTCTCTCTCTCTCTCTAGTCAACTAGGGCTGTGACAGATAGTATGAATCAATTGTGTATGTGTATTGAAACATTTTAAAAGATAGGGACCATTTTGAAACATGGGGCAAAGGTTGAGCACCAAATTTATTTATTTAGATGCCATCTGCTGCACACACACACACACACACAGAAGCCAAAGCCATCCTCTATATGCTTATTTATAAATTATGCATTTTGCATTCTCTTAGGGGCATTGGAGCTGTTGTATACAGAGTCCCTGAGCTTGAAAATGACCAGTTGCTGAAAATAAGCCTTAGGAGTGTGGACAGTGAAGACACAACACCCATCTCACAGGTTCATTTACATATTTTTCTGAAAGAATTAGTTTTCTACCCCTTAACAAGGGTATATTTGGTAATTGCAACTGAAGAGGTAAATGTGATTTGCAAATCCTTCTCAGGAATTCGGAGGTGGTGGACATCAAAATGCCAGTTCTTTTTTGTTGAGCTTTGCAGAATTTGAGCAGTGGAAGGTTTGTGGAACTGCTTAAATATAGGTAAGTTGTGGTGCTTCATCACCAAGAGCCTTGTAGTTTAATAATATTGCTTAGTGTTATTTATGAGGAGAACGAAGGTTTAAACCTCCTCACTTGTTGTGACAATTGAATTATCAAAGAACAAAGGTTGTAGCACTTCAGCCCATAACTGTATGAACAAAGCGGAAGCTATGATCATAAATATGGACATGTTGAACTTCTAGTCTTTGTTTGATATCTCATACATTAGTGTCCTTTTTCAGCTTCTTCTTCCTCTTCTTATTCTTCTTCTTCTTCTTCTATTTATTTATTTTTAAATGATAATTATAATTTTGGTTCCTAAAATTTGTGGTAAAAATTCTATTTTGGTTTTACATACCGTTAGTTATGTAGACAGACAAATAGATTGAGGGACCAAATTGCATTATTTTTTCAAAAACAGAAAATTTAGGAACTAAATCTAAACCTTTTGAATTTAAGGGACTAAACTTAATCTATACCAAATTTCAGGAACAAGGATTATAGTTTATAAATTTTTCTTTTCAAAATTTGGCTACATTTGTTTTTTAATAAGAATTTGGTGACTCGTCAACTTTATTGAAGAAAGCGGAAGAATATGGTATGAATTTTCTTTGTAAAAAAGTAAGCTTAGCTATGAATGCAGTTTAAATAGAACGACTTCTCAAATTTAAAATTTTAAACTATTAAGGATGTCAGGGAAAAAAAAAGAGAAAAAAAGAAAGAAGATTATCTGATATAATATGATGAAATACTTAGTTACTCCGTTTGTGAAATACTCATGATTTTAAATTTTTAGTATTAACCAAACAATAGAAAAATGTTGTCTACTCCATTGGAGTAACTAACACATCGTATTTCGTCATATTATACTTTAGTTACTCACCAGCAATGGAGTAACGAAGTATTAACCAAACAATATGATGAAATACTTACTAAAAATCATGAGTATTTCACAAAAGAGAAAAAAAGAAAGAAGATTATCTGATATAATATGGAGTAACTAAGTATTTGTGGTGATAGTAATAGTTGTGATGTTGGCGATGTCAAATTCAGTAATTGTGGTGGCAACGAAGGCAATAAGTGTAGTGTGATGTTGGTGACAAGAACAATGGTAATTTTTTTTTTTTGAGAAATAATTATAACATGTTGCTAATTCCGCAGCTTGAACCCTTTCCCCTCTAGACTTCCAAGCACTTTGTGCATGGGGAGATGCCAATTCAGCTACAAGGCCTTTGGCTTGTAGTGTTAGTGTTAGTGGTTCAATACTAAATTTTGGTTTGACCCTTGGAATATTGACATTTATATTAAGGAAAATGAGTAAATAACTTTCTTATTAGCAATAGGATTCAATTAGCTTAACTGATAAAATTTCTGATAGTTGAATAAGAGATCTGGATTCAATCTCCATCTACATAAAAAATCGATTGGTATCTTGGTCTAATGATAAAGAGTTATTAGTTGAAACTTTCTTTAAAATAAAAAAAAAAAACTTTATTAGTTGAAACTTTCTTTAAAAAAAAAAAAAAAAAAAAACTTTCTCACCAGCAATGGAGTAATACTTAGAGTAGAGTGGTGTCTTGGTTTGATAATAAAAAGTCAAAAATTGAAACTTTCTATAAAAAAAAAAAAAAAAAAATTTCTGTATGCTAATCACAAAGGTTAATTATAGATAAAGTTAGTGCCATAAAGCTTGGTGGGATTCCCATTTCAACTAAAATACTAACTACTCATTAACCACATGTACCTTCACATTTTCTCATTTAATTTGCCAACTTACCATTCAATTAATTTATTAATTTTATTAAAATGTTCTAATATTTTACATTAGGTTACTCAATAAAATTCAAATATTGACCAATAAAGCACATATAATGTCATTTTTTTAAAAACCAATTCAATGTAATTATTTAATTGAGAAACTTAAAATACCACCACAAATAAAAATTGTAAAATGTTTAAATGTAGCAATTTCTTTACTGCAGCATAAAAAAAAAACACAGCCACTTTTTAAGTTGACCTAATATGTCCTAAACATTATTGACCTTATAATTGAAGCCACTTAATTTGTGACCCACAATCGGTAAAAGTTCAGCAACACATAAGTTAGATAATGAACAATGACACACATATTCTGAAAAAGGTGAGATGTCTAATAAGAACCCTGTTTTTCGCTGTAGCGCAGAAAACAAAGAACCGTAAAACAAAGAGGAAGGAGTTTAAATGAGTAGAAAAAACAATAGTAGGTAGATTGGGGGTCATTTGCTGAGTAATCTTACGTAAAAAGTTGGGTTAAAAAGAAAAAGAGAGTTCCTATTAGCAAATTAAAAGAGAAAGAAAAAGAAAAAGAAGGTTCTTTGATTGAATGAGAAGAGGCACGCCATGTCCTAAATCCAAAGGCTCCACTTCTGGATGTCAGGGAATCTATAACTTCATTGTTCCATTTACCAGCAATGTTGAAAATGTTAGGCCAGTGATGGTTTGTTTGGATACTGTTTATTACTGAAAACTAAAAACACTGTAGTAAAATAATTTTGAAATGTGTGAATAGTGCTGTGAGACTTAGTTTTAAAATTGTTTTTGCTGAAAAAGGTACTTACGGGTCTCGTAAACAATGCACGAGACCCATCATTTTTCAGTAAAATGCAGGAACGCACGAAAAACGTGCATTCCAAATGCACACTGAGAAGAAATGTCGTGTGCAAGTGAGTGGGCTTAATGCCAAAGTGATAGTTTAACGGTAATGACAATTTTTTATAGTGTTAGTATTTATAGTTGTAACCTCTCCCATTTTCTACCTATTAAAAAAACAATAAATTCTCATATGTAACAATAAAATGTGTCTCAATGAAAATTCACCTAATTAAAGAAGAGTAAACATGCCAATTAAGAATCTCCATGTCAATATTTATTGTTACCAAATTTTTGTCCAAAACAAAACTAGCTCACGCCATTGTCAAATTCTTGCCAATTATTATTACGTTTTATCTCTCTGCAATTGGAAGTGATGGTTGTAGACACCCTATTTTGTTTTGGCCAATACCGAAGGTCCTTGATTCCAATGACGAGAAATATAAATTACTACCAAAATGATTAGAACTGTGTGAGGTTTAGCAACCTGAAAATGCAACCCTTGGCCCAAAATTTCTCTTTTCAACCCATTTTCTAAAAGGCTTCCCAAAATGGTGTATGCTATGATTTGGTGGCATACACACCAGTTTTGTGGCGTATGCCATTCTAAGATAGAACCCTAAAATCACTCCATTTCTGTGTTGGTGATATTTTCTAGTCAATCAACTTGATCAATTGGCTAGCAAGAATGTATTGCTAACCTTAGAGCCTCAAACACTATAAATATCCTCCATCCACCACCAACTAAGGGATCCCATTTTTTACCCATACCAAAACTCTACCAAAATATCTCCAAAACCTTGATTTTGAGTTTCAAGAGTCTAAGGACGAGTTTTTTTTTGACTATCATTGGTTAGAAAACTAATCCATTTCTCATGATTCCGCAATTACGCTCTCAAGCCATAACCGTTTCCTATCCATCTTACTAGTCTTTTTAGGGTTCATTACCAAAACAACAAATTTGATCCCAAAACCATTTTTGAGTCGTTGTTTCGAATACACACAACATTGTGATAGTTGATTTCAACCAAGGGACCGGTCATATACTTCATAGTAAAGTGCTAAAAGAGGTGAAGTATGAATCTTCTCCACGATACAATCCCCCCTTGATTTATAATTATTTTTACATTTTGTGGATGCAAGCGCCTGTGACGGTTTGTGGAAAGTACATCTCGGTCGAATGGACTGGGCAGAGGGGGAAGGATGGATCTTACCAGAGCACGTGTCTAGAGTTTAGGTATGGGGATGGGAAAGTGTTGGACACCTAACCCCACCCGACTCGTGGGTTGGCCTCCACTCATTGTGTTCCATATCCTAATTCTATCAAAGGGTTCTTAAATAGGCTATTCTTACACACACACACACACACATAGAGTCTATCATAACATGCATCTAGATATGGGGATGAGAAGGATTGATCTTACTAGAGCACATGTCCAGAGTTTAGGTATGGGGATAGGAAGGTGTTAGACACCTAACCATACCCGACTCGTGGGTTATCCTCTACTCATTGAATTCCATATCCTAATTCCATCAAAGGGTCCTCAAATTGAATATTCTCTCTCTCACACACACACACAAAGTCTATCACAACATGCATCTAACAACCAACATGGCTGTTAGGACATATGTGTTTCACATGTTAGGAACATATGTCACTATTTTAAGTAATTGGCTAATCCTTTGACAAAACGCATTTTACTTGTATTTGGGTAGATCTAGGATGTATTTAATGCTTCAAGAAACAAGGTTTCAAGTTCAAGTGTTAAAGCCATACAAATCTGTCCAAGAATCAAGTGTGAAAGTGCTGCTTATTAAAACTCGACAGCTAGCATCTATCAAGGCTTAGAGAGCTGTCTAAATCCCGTGGCTCAACAGCTGCTCGAAAGATAGGTATTTGTCGAGGTTTATGAAAAACAGATTTTTCAGTTATGTTTTCATCCAATCCGTGGATATATGTTTGGGCTTTCTTTTCTCATAACTCTAGACATATATAAGGATTATTTTAAGGGCCATCAAAGGTGACACAAGTTACACAAGTGTGGAGCAAAGTTTGTTCATGCAAATTGTGATCGAAGACAGGATTTGCCCTAGTTCATCTCTCTCTTGAAGAAGCTGCTGTGTTTGTACACCGTAGGGTTTTGTAACCAAGGAGCTTCTTGATCTTCATCGTGTGATGAACTGAAGAACTTTGCAGCTAACATCCTTCTTAAGTTGGTGATCAAGTTGCATACTGGGATCCACGCAATTGGTTAGTCACGTATTGGGAGTTGTGCATTGAAAAGGAGAGATTGTCACTATAAAACAAGTCCAATTGGATATTGGGGTAAGGGTTCAACTGTAAGTTGGTATAAGGTATTGGGATTCCTTCACTTGTAACCGCTTGTTGTGATAATAGTGGATTCTCAGGAGTGGTGATCTTAGAACCACCCGGTGGGGTTTTTGCTATGTAGGTTTTCCCCATTTGTAAACAAATCACTGTGTTAATTTATTTTCCACTGCATACTTTAGTTAATTGGTGATTTGTTTGTGCTACCACACGCTTTGCATGTTAATTTGATTAATTAATAAACTTGGCTATTAATTCATCATAAGGGGTCAATACATTCTTGGCCTATCAATTGCATATCATATTTATGGTGCAACAAGGTAACAACATATGATCATATTTACCAAAACATACATCCATAAACATTCTAACATACATCTAAATCTCATCATCATGGCACATGTCCTAACATTCATCTAGGCATCATGCTTTATGTAAATCAAGGCAGCAAGCACTCAACATCACAATTATGGCAGTAGTCAAACACATTCATCTTTAAGCATAGCACTCAAAATGTTCTTCAAGTAATTTTAAGTCTACCATGTTAGGCATGCATGAGCATGTTTGTATGCATGTACTTACTTTCACTTACCTGATTGCATCATAGCACCTATGCATCAAATGCATGTTCATGTGTTCTTCAATCACTTATAAACCCTAATCCTAAATTGAACTAAGAAAGCAGCTAGAATATGTTATCTTACTAACTTGAGACCTAAACATGCAAAAACCAACTCAAACGGAGGCTAAGACGTGCATTTAAACTAATAAAGAAGGAGAAAAACCAAGAAGAAAAGAATTTGGGTTTTTGGGTTAACCATGTGTGCACATGCATAAGCATGCGTACACATGGTCATGGAGATGCATACGCATGCATCCCTAACTAGAAACATAGCAGGTAATGCACAATTAAAACTACATCTAGGCTAACTTATCATGCTTTTTACTATCAAAACAATAAACCTAAACTACACAAGAGATATTCAAAGCAATAAAATAGTAATAAAAATAGAAGAAAAGAAAATAAAAGGGAAGAACTAATACCTTAAACAGAGAGCTTATAGGGCTTGATTTTGATCGATCCCCTCGCTCAATCTACAAAGCAAAATACCAGAAGGTCAGTAAGTCTAGGAGGCTTTGGACTAGAATAGGCCCTAACCAAGAAACCTTAGCTTTAGAATGCTTTTCAAAATAAAAATCTTCTCTTGAATTATTATTATTAATTTTTTGGAGTTAATTTAGTGTGTTTAGGGAAAAGGGCCGTAGGGCCTTTTTATAGTGTTCAAAGAGAAGGGCCAAGGCTCTTCCCAGGTGATATGTGATTAGCTCAACCATGTTTTCCATCATAAAATGACCTTAGCTTTTTTGTAACCCTAACGCGTACACTTAGGGTTTTTGCAAGGTTTTCTTTTCCAAAAAAATCCATTAACTAAAGAATTCCTTTGGCTAGGCCTTAAATCAATCCTAGACCCACCTAGTGATATTGTCACTGGGGAATGAAGGCTCGAGTCGTAAAGGGTACAAAATAAGGTGTCTACAGTTATCATTCTTTTGATTTGTGAGCTTTGCTAATGGAATCAAAAGAAAAAGAGACAAATCATTTTGATTTGATGTACGGCTTGAGTCCAACCCACGCACACGACAAAAAATATGCATACATGGGGTGGGGTGCAACTCCAAAGAGTCGTGTAGGATTCGTATGACCGAAGTCCCATGGGTGCTACTTAGGAAATAAGTTGTGATTGGCTCCCAAGAGCATGGTTTGCCAATTGTCAAGCAAAAGGTGAGCAATCTCTATCCTAGAGTCATTAAGAAGAAAAACAAACATGGCCAACGGCCTCAAGACAGGGGATCACCCACCACCTATAAATATCAATCAATCAAACAAGGGTGCTCTTATGAGCTAGAAAGGGAATGTATTTTAGGGTGTCAGTCTGTGGCTCTTACCTCAAAGCTTTTGGGGTGGCTTTCGACTCTATCTCATTCTCTTTTGTGTTCTAGGTAGCTCTTGCCTCTGTCTCAATCTCTTTTGTATTTTGTATGTTCCAAAAGTCTCTAAGGACTTGTGTGTACATGTTTAATTCCAAGAAGGATATGTGCACAAAATCCAATGCCTCTTTATAGTCATGGTGATCTTTTTGTCATCTTTGTGTAAAACTCACTTGGGGGGTTTTCCAAATGTTTCGGGGTCTTTCTATAATTTTCAAATTTCTAGGGCTTTATATGTAAGTTTTTATCCACTGGGGATTTCCTTGTAATTTTCAACTCTCTAAAAGGCATCTCTATAAATGAAATTGTCTCTTGAAAAACTAAAAAAGCACAATGGCTCCAAAATCCTCCCACATTCTTGTTGGAGATAACATCAACCTTACCCGTTGGATAGGTGCCAAACAATTAAGGGAGCCCACTGTACTCCTTTACAGGCCTCGACAACATTTATCCTGAGGTGTATGGGACAGATTAGTGAGTTTTCTAAACTTTTCCTTTTTCAAAGTTTTTCTTTAAGCTTGTGTTCCAATCAATTTTTAGCCTTAAAAATGCTTGGGTTTTGCTTTGGGAAGCACTTAGATGAAAACCTTAGGCCTTAGGATGGGTAGAAACATGTCTAGGATTGATTGGATCTAAGGGGGTTAAAGAACAGCAATGAACACAGTCTAGGTTCACTATGCATACATGGGCTTGTGTATGCATACATGTAGACACTGCATTTGGTTTGGTAGATGGATATGATATGGTTGATGTGTTTGGTTGAAACCCATGATCTTGAGGTTTATGTGCTATAACATGTTTATCCTGATCTACCTTGTGATGTTTTTGCCCTTGGAGATATATATGCTTGTATGCCATGATAGATGAATGCTAGGTTTGGGGATGATTATGCCATGTTGATTGCTTTAGATGCATGCTAGAGTGTGTGTGAGTATAACAAGTTAAATGTGCCTTTAATGAGATTAAGATTTGGAACACAATGAGTGGAAGCCGACCCATGGGTCAGGTGGGGTTGGGTGCTTAACACTTTCCCATCCCCGTACTTAAAATCCGGACACGTGCTCTGGTAAAAGATTAGTCCTTCCATAAAAGGGCGTTATATTTATGGTTCCTAGACTTAAACTAGGTGGCGACTCTATTTACACCCTTTGCCATGGTCCACCCTAGGCCAAGGCGTACTTCCCAAATGAAAAGTCGAGGGGATGACCCATATTGCGGGTGCTTGTGCCCACAGTGGTGACTTCGCTGGGGATAGAGAGTTTGATTCCAATGTGTTCCATTTCTTAATCTTGATAAAGGCTTATTTAATATTGTTTGCACACTATAGACACCTCATTTTGTATCCGGTTAATAAAATTTAGTCCCCAGTCTCAATGATGAGCTCGATATATCTACAGAAGGTAATTGAAGTTATTTTGATAGTTTGGAAGTAATTACAACTCAAAAGTGCTCAAATCGCTTTGAAAACGATGCTAAAATGACATTTTCTCACAATTTTGACCATAAATTTTGATTCACAAAGAATATTTAAGCGAAGTTTGTTTCATTGGAAAGTAGACATCTTGGGCTTCAATTTGAACACAAATATTTCCTAATTCGGACTTGTATTGAGTGAGTTATGACCGTTTGAAGTCAGGCCAACTGAGCAGTCCAATTTTCTAGGTTTTAAAATTTCATTTTAAGGTCCCAAAACATCACGCTTTGATGTGAGCCGGCCCATAGACCCTTGGGGACATCCAATGACCATTAAAAAGCCCCGAAAACCCTAATTTTAACTTATAAATACTCATCTTTTGTCTCCAATCGAAACCCTAGCTAGAGAGAGTTATTTTTTGGCCTCCATCTTCTCTAAAATGTTAATTCTCTTTTCTAAAAACTCTAGGGCATCACCTTTGCATGTTTTTTGCAAATTAAAAATCTCTCTTTAGTTAGTTCTAAGGCAAAAACTATTTTCCCAAATCGTTTTCTAAAACCATTTCAATTATAAGTTTGTTCTTGAGTTGTGATTATCCTAAAAACTATCGTGTTCTTCAATTATTCTTGTTCTTTCAATTGAATCTTGTTGTGTAGACACCAAGGCACCGGTTAAATATCAACCAAGTTGTGTTCCATAAGTAAGGTGAGTCTCTCTTCATGGCTTTTCCTTAATTTTGATATTATATAACTTGTGTTCTTATTGTTCTTAATTGATTTATATGTTATGCATGTTTAGAAATATGTTTTGATTTATCTGGTTTTGCTTTGTTGTGTCTTACCATGTTGTGAATGAAGAGTTGGATTAATATATTAGAAGCATGTTAGGTTTTTTCTTTTATTTTTTTATTGTCATTTTGTTGCTTGCTTTAAAACTGTGTTTCTGGGCATTTATGCGTGCGCATGCTCTATGCATGCATACGCATTCTCGAAGTATACGTATGCATACAGTTGGGATGTGCACACATACCCTATGTATGTGTATGCATACTCGTGCCTAGAAACGTAGATTTAGGGTTCATAATTTTTGCTTGTTTTATTTAGTTTTAATCACATGTTTAGGTCTTGTTGAGTGTAGTTTTCATATGTTTAGTATTAGGGTTAGTAGAATAACATGTTCCACATGCTTGGATTGATAAATTAATAATTAGGGTTTATGTCTTGGTTGAACAGCATGAACATTCATAAGAACTTGAACATGCATTAATGCATAGGTGTTGAGGTGTTATGGTACAGCGAGGTAAGTGAAGTTAAGCCATGCATATGAATATGAACATGCATCTTTGAATATGATGATTGGTCTCATTGATTGATGAATACCATGATGCTAGGTTTGGATGATTAAATATGCTTGATTAAATGCTTTGTTGATGCTATGGCCTTGGATGTGCTTGCTACCCTTGGATATATATTTTTCTAGATGAATGGTAAGGTTTTTATGCTATGGATGAGTGTGGGACATTTGCCATGTTTTGAATGTTAGTGTGTGTGAGTTTGGAATAACATGTTAGAGGACCCTTTGATGGGATTAAGATTTGAAACACAATGAGTGGAGGCTGACCTACGGGTCGGGTGGGGTTGGGTGGCTAACACCTTCCTATCCCTATATCTAAACTCCGGACACGTGCTCTGGTAAAGATCAGTCCTTTCACAAGGGCACTATATTTATAGTTCCTATACCTACTATTGGTGGCGACTCAATTTTTCTCCATCATGGTCCACTAGGCCGAGGTGTACTCCTTGTTACTCCCACACACACACTTCCACTTGGTTCTTTTGTCCCTTTGTAATGGTTGGTGATGAGTGGGAAGGGGAAGGCTCCATTTAGGCCAAAATCTTCTGAAGTTCATCCCACCAACTCACAATTCGTGCTATTGCCTGTGATGGGCTTTGAGTACATTAATGGTTTACCACCAATCCATTACGGTCCATTTAGCCTTAAGGTTGGAATTATGGTCCACCTAGCTGTGAGTGACCTATTAATCTATCTCTTTAGGTTTAAGGAGTTTAACCCCACTTAGAGAGATCCTATCAAAAGAAGGTACTTGTAGACACCGCATTTTGTACCCCTTACAACTCGGGCCCCCCTTCCCTAATGATGCTAAAATTCTAAGACTCAAGGTTGGTTTAGGGCCTAATCAGATGTTAAATTGACTTGAGAAATATTAAAATGAAAAATATAACTTTTGATGAGCAAATAAATCTAGTTTTGGAAAAGTAAAGCCAAGGAAATTCTCGGTTTGTGCACACAGGAATTAGCCTGCGTCTGCGGCCATGATGCATGCGCATGCAGGCCTGAGCTTGAGCGCGTATATAGGGTTCCGGAAACTACAAAAGTCAAATTTTCTATATTAAAGATTGAGGTTTGGAATGAATCCCACATCGTCTAGGAGTTGTTCCAAACCCCCATTTTCACAATATAAATAGCCATACATGGTACCTTTTCAAAACACACAGAAATCCTAAGGAAAATACAAAGATTCACTAGAAATAGTGAATCAAAGAGGGAGTTTTTTCACAAAATATCCTTAAGTCAATTTTCTAGCCTGGATCTTTGTGTTTAAGATTACTAATCAATATTTTTTTTTTTTTTAATTGTGAATTGATTTGACTAAGGGAATGGTAAAAAATCAAGCTTGAAGAGCTTCTGTTTTGAGGTATTAGTTCTAAGCTTTTTCTTTCGTTTGGTTCTGTTTTTAGTAATTTAATTGCTTGTTTTATGTTTCAATATGTTTACATAGCTTAGTTTTAGATAGCCTTGGTATTTTTAAGCACGTTAGGTTGTTAGATTAATTGTTTTGAAGTTTTCTTTGTTTTCTGTGCTACTGCATTTCTAGGCTAGGGTTTCTGAGTAAGCTTGCATGCATTATGCATTTACACGTAGGTCAAAGTATGTGTGCACATGCGTTTGACTAGCGTGTGCAGACTTTTGCATGAGCATGCAGGCCGCTGCCCAAAAACCCTAATTCAAGTTTCTACTTTGTTTTCTTTGCTTATTTCACATGTTATGCCTCTGTTTTAAGCCTTTTTCAAAGATATAATCTCTGCTTTACTGATTATTTGTTTATTTTCTTTTCACATGATTAAATTAGGGTTTATCTTTGGTTTCTTTGTTTTGATGCCATGAACACGCATTCACATGTTCATGCATTAATGCCGTAGGTGCTGAGATGTAGCAAGGTAAGTGAGGTAAGTTATGCATTCATATGAACACGCATGATGTATGTTTAATGATGGATATGGACATGCTTGTTTGAATGAGTTATTCTTAATCACATGTTTACTTGGATCTTTCTATGCTTGTGTTTCTGCCTTGATTTAATGTTTACATGCTTCTACCTTGGATGTAATATGATAACATGATGCTAGATGAATGCTAGGTTGATAAGAGATGCCATGCTAGATGAATGCTAGGTTGTTGTGATATGCCATGATAGATGAATGATTAGGTTTTTGGGATGACTGATGCCATGATTGTATGTTTAGATGTATGCTAGTGTGGGTGTGAATATAGATACAATATTGAATGTGCCTTTAATAGGTTTAAGACATAAGACACAATGAGAGGAAGCCAACTCTAGGGTTGGGCAGTTTTGGGTGCCTAACACCTTTCCAAAACCGTACCTAAACTCTAAACCCATACTCTGGTAGTAAGATCAAAAGGTTTTTCCTTGAGAGGACGCTATATACATGGTTCCTAGGCCATTGCAAAACTAGGTAACAACTCCCCCCGTTGTGTCCACAGTAACCTTTATATCTTTTGTTTGTTCAACCATATATCTTGTGTTCACCTAATTCTAAAGGACAAATAAAAGATGTAAAGTTGGAAAGGATGACCCAAAAGTTATGGCATACCCCAAGACAATGTGATAAAAAGAAAGGAAGTTCTCACATATAAGAGACTTATCCTAAAATCAAAAGGTATATTTTAACATGAAAGGTTAATAGGATCATAGCCTAGTTGCTATCATAAGCCCAAAATCAAAGGCCTCTAGAAAAAGAAAGTCTTGGGCCTGAGATAAGAAATATGCTATGGACCTAGCTAGCATCCAAGAACCTACAAAGTGGATATGTATCTCCTTAATCTTGGGCCTCCTTGTTGCATGTAAAGGCTTAAAATGATGAGAGATTCATGGGCTTTGAGAGGAAGGCCACAGTATATTCGAGCTAGAAGGCTACTTCAAAACAAAATTGACGATGAATATAAGAAAAGAAGAGCCCAAAGGTGATGAATACATTGTTGGCTTGTATTTGAGACAAAGGGTTGAAAGCCTCTAAGCACATTCTAAAGAAAGCCCATGAGTGTAAGATTGAGAGATTTATTGTAAATGGACCAAGCCCAAGGAAACAAGGTGCAAGGTCTTTGAGAGGTGAGGGAGCAGTTTTGTAATTGGGCCTTCATCAAAATGGATTTAAAGACTTTCTAAGAACATCTAAATAAAAGAAGCTTTTAATTAGGACATGGGCTTAATAAAGATGGGATTTCTTTTCAGGTACCATTGCACTACCAAGATCAAGTAAGTATGTCTCCACTTCAACTTGTTCGAGAAAGCAATGAAAGACGCTTGATTAAGATCGAAATCGCACCTCAAGAAGAGATACCACAAGAAGAAATGGCTGCTCCAATTGATGACACACTCGCACAAAAGATATACAAGGCAATAGAAGATTAAGGCGAGGCTCTTAAAAAGATGGGAAGTCATCTCTCTAAGCTAGAGGAGTGCGAGATCAAGAAGCCTATGCACATAGAGATAAATGAAGAAGAAGAAAAGGAAGATTGGGATGAAAGAGATAAGTCTGATTATGAGAGGAACGAGCAATTTGAGAAGCTCACTGTGGATACCGTGGCCATGAAAGATGGAAAAGATGCAACTAGCCTTTCACAAGGCTTAAGGTATGGATGATTGTCTCTACAACATGGGTGGTTTGAGTTCTAAAGTTCCTATTGCACTACCTCCCAAGTTCAAGATTTCTGATGCTGAAAAGTTTGATGGGACTGGGGATCCTAAACAACATATTAGGAGATACAAAAGTGTTAGGTTCTAATACTTTAGGAACTAATTGTATTAGAACTTCAATGAGTAATGTGTTGGCAAACCATGATCAACACTTAGAATCTAGATTTAGGCTACTCAAAGTGTGTTTGTGTAAAATTGGAATTGAGTGATTGCAGAATTTAATGGACTAAATTTGCAATGCTCGATCGATCGAAAATTAGACTTGATTGATCGAACTTCATGCAGATTATTTTTTCTACAGAATTTCCAACTCAGCCCAAGCCCATATGACGTGTAGGGTTTTATGTTTTGCTTCAAGTATAAAAGGAAAAACCCTAGCCATGTTTTACAGGTTGTTGATATGCTGTGTGTGAATCTTCTGTGAGATTTAGAGGTGTTTATCTTCATGCACACTTAGGGTTATCAAGATCAAGATTGATGTCAAGAATTTGGTGATCTCTTCGGTTGCTGTTTGAAGAGCTTAAAGAAAAACACAAGTAGGACAACTTGTGGTTGCTGTGGATCAAGGAAAAAAGTAGTCCGTGGACTCGGAGCTGTCACATGGTCATGGTAGTAAGTTTTCTTCACAAGGTAGCAATAGGATGTTAGTGATCTAAGTCTTATTGTAAAAACTTCAATTCTTTCATAGTGGACTTGTTTTACCTTAAGGATAGCTAGGTTAAATCCTCCCTAGGTTTTTTACCAGTTTGGTTTTCCTAGGTTATCATATCGTTGTGTTATTTACTTTTCCGCATTATTTACATGATATGATTTGATTGTGTTAACCTAGATCTGAATAATTTATCTAAGTAATCACTTGACTAAATAACTGGGTTAAACAACTTGTATTTTATGAGGTCTAAAAACATACAATAAGCATTGTTGAAATGAAGGGGTTAGATGAGAAGCAAAATTTGCAGGCATTTCCTTTCTCACTCATGGGAGGTGCATCAAGATGGTACTATAGCTTGGATCCAAGTAAGACCAAAGTGTGGAATGAGCTAGTGAAACCATTTGTGGATCAATTAATTTTCAATATCATGATTGATGTGACCTTAAGAAATTGGAGACCACTAAGCAAGGAATTGGGGAGACCTTCTTCGAATACATGATAAGAAGGAAAGGGAAATCATCTGAGATGATTGATAGGCCAAATGAGAAGGACCAAATCAACATGATTAATAAGAACTTACTTCTGGCATACAATAGTAGGCTTTTGTCATCGCCTATTATTTCTTTTGGAGAATTGTATGATTGTGGAACTAGGATTAAGGATGTCATCAACAATGGAAAGTTGGAGAAAGGGGAGAATAAGCTTCCAATAAAGAAGATATATGGGGGAGGAGAAACCACTTCTAAAGCACATAACCTCGTAAATGTGAGTGCCATTATACCCCAACAATTTCTAGCCTACCAAAGTTTCATAAAGAAAGCCCGCCGAGAGTTTTCTGACCTAGGAATGATCCTTACCTAAGCATATGAGAACCTAGCTTCCAAAGGATTCCTAAAGCCTTTAGATCCCACACCAATGCCTAATCCTGTACCTCCTACTTGGAATCTTAATGAATACTGTCACTTTCATCAGAAATCTGGCCATAAGACCTACAATTGCTTTCTCCTTAAGCATGAGATACAAGATTTGCTAGACAATGGGACTCTCCCAAACCCAAATGTCATCACTAAGCCTAACATTAGGAAGAACCCCTTACCCGATTATCACCAAGCTCCTCCCCCATATCAAAATTGTGTACAAGTGGAAGAGGTTGATTGGGATTGCTCTAAGCTGATAGAGGTTGTGGAAGTTAACATGGTTGAAATCCAAGGAATATGTGATGAAGAAGATAAGGATTTAAAGAGTGCTATAGCTGTGTGGGGTATACTTCCCAAAGGAATGTTCAATTTGAAGAAAATGATCCTAGAAGACAATGTTGTAAACATCACTAGGAGTGGGAAACACTACAAACCATTCTTTTTGGAGAATGATCACCTTGGAAGGAATATAGAGGAAGGATCAAGGCCCGTTGAACTCAAGAGGAAGATAGGGTCTTGACCTACTTGAAGAAGACTCAAGCTCATGTGCCTGTTTGGGGTTTGCTAAAGGCCTCTCATAAGCACCGCAATGCACTCCTAGACGCTTTGAATGGAAAAGAAGTGCCTACATAGACTACACCTCAAGAGGTTTTATCTCTCATGGGAGTTGAGGCCCCATCTCATCCCTTCCTTACCTTTTTCAATGAAGAGCTTCCTCTCAAAGAAGCCTCTTATATTAGACCTTTGCAAAAGTACTATCAAATGCATGGGTGCCAAGGTTCCAATGGTGCTTATTGATAATGAATTCGTGTTGAATGTATGCCCATTTAGGACCGCTTTTAAGGTTGTCTTGGACTTAGAGACAATCATTTCTTCTCGTTTGATTGTTAAAGCATATGACAACACCTCAAGGAAAGTTATGGGAACTTTAAAAGCTCCTTGCAAAATTGGTCCGTTGGAAACAATTGTGGAATTTCATGTGATGGACATCACTCCTAACTACAATCTTCTCTTAGGAAGGGCGAGGCTTCATCCCATTGGAGCTATTCCTTCTACTTTGCACTAAAAGATGAAGATCCCATGGAAAGGAGAGATTGTTGTAGTACTTGGAGATGGTAAGATCCTAGCTCCTGTTTGTGGGCTTGAAGGGGAGGACAATGAACTCCAAATGAGTGGCTTTGAATTCGTAAACATGGCTGATTATGGATTGAAGGATGAGAAGTACGCTACGGATTTGCTCCCATATTGTAGTCATGGGGTGATTGCAATGATGAAAAAGATGGGGTACATGCCTGGTATGGGTCTTGGAAAAGAAGGAAGAGGGGTAGCTAAATTCCTCGATTTCAAGACTCAACTGACTAAGGAATGTTTGAGATTCTTTGAAGGCTGTGATGGAATCAAGAAGAACCTTTGTACTCTCAATGGGAACTTTGTGAAGGAAGGAGGAGACTCCCCTTTTTGTGGCTTTCTTGAGCTTTAGATTGACAAAGATGGAAAAGTATATCCCGACTAGGAGATCTTCCTTGAGGAGAAGCTCACTTTCAAGGAGAAGCCTATTGTGGTGATTAAGGTTGGTTCAAGAAGGGGTTTACTAGATGGACTGCATGGATGCTAAAGCAATGAGAGCTATGTTGGAAGTTGAGGGGAGTGTGCTCGTCATCACAATCAAAGACCTAAATGATCCTTCTACCTTCATCATGCCTACTAATGGGCAACTTAGCAATTGGACTTGGGTTGGGTTTTTTTATAATAGCATGGGAAAGATGTCTTGTAATGCAAGTTCCAATGTACTTTTTGGCATTTTTAATAAGATGAATTATGATTTGGCTTATTTTGATGTGTTCCATAATATAGTAATTCTACACTTAAATTATTCTAATGAATTTGAAAATGAAATTAATAAATAATTGGAAAAGAAAATTGAACCTATGGAACCAACTTTTGAAACTCTTAATTTGGGCAATGATGAGAATCCACATTTAATTAAAATTGACTCAACTTTAAATGAACAAGAAAGAAAGGATCTTAAAGAACTCCTCACTGAATTTCAAGAAGTGTTTGCATGGTCTTATGAAGATATGTTTGGCATTGATCCCGAGAAAGCACATCATCACATTAACACTCTTTCTCACATGGTGCTTGTCAAGCAGAAATTAAGACGCATAAGAACAGAATGGCTACTAAGATCAAGGAAGAGGTCACAAAACAGTTGAAAGTAGGGTTTATCAAGCTCGTACACCAAGCTGAATGGATAGCCAATGTTGTGCTTGTGCCCAAGAAGTATGGGATGGTTAGGATGTGTGTGAACTTTAGAGATCTAAAAAAGGCTTTTCCTAAGGAAAATTTCCCTTTGCCTCACATGGACGTCTTGGTAGATAATACTGCTGGTGATATCCTTCATGGATGGTTTTTTGGGATACAACCAAATCAAGATGGCTCCTAAGGATATGACTAAGACTACTTTCACCACTGAATGGGGAATCTATTGTTACATAGTAATATCATTTGGGCTCAAGAATGCAGGTGCAACCTACCAAAGGATGGCCACAGCCTTGCTATATGACATGATGCAGAATGAGGTGAAGGTATATGTTGATGACATGATCATGAAGTTCAAAGATAAATAAGGCCACATAACCAATCTAAGGAATTTCTTCAAGAGAATCAATGAGTATTGACTAAGATTGAACCCACAAAAATGAACTTTTGGAGTATTTGCTAGAAAATTACTAGGCTTCCTAGTGAGTGATAGAGGGATAGAATCTGACCCATCAAAGATCAAGGACATATTGGACATGCCTCCACCTAGGAGCAAAAAGAAGATAAGAGGATTTTTAGGCCGGTTGCAATACATTAGCCGATTCATCGCCAAACTCACTTCCACATGTGAGCCCATCTTTAAACTACTGAGGAAGAATGAACCCCATACATGGAATAATGAGTGGTAGAAAGTGTTAAGGACATATTTTGTGTAATTGGCTAATCTTTTGACAAAACACACTTTACTTGTATTTGGGTAGATTTAGGATGTGTTTAATACTTCAAGAAACATGTTGTTCAAGTCTAGTATTAAAGCCATGAAGATTGGACCAAGAAACAAGTGAAGAAAAACTGTTCATTAAAGCTGGACAGATAGCTTAACACCTGCGGACAGATAGCTCGACAGTTGCTTGACACCTCTTAACAGCTAGGCTATCTATCGAGCTTTTCAGTTGATTGTTATCGCAATCTCGACACCTCTCGATAGTTGGTGGATCAATCGAGAAAGCTCCTGTCTCCTCGACAGCTCCTCGATAGCTTCTTGATAGTTGTATTTGTCGAAGTTTAAAGCTCGACACTTCTTCGACAGCTCTCGATCGATCGAGGTTACGGGAATTCAAATTTTTAAATCTGATTTTCGGCCCATGTTGACATGTATGTGTAAGGTTTCTTTTCTCACAACCTTAGACCTATATAAGGTTTATTTTAGAGGCCGTCACATAAGAGAATACAAGGAGAACATATGCACAAGGAGAACTTTGCACCTTAGGGTTTTGTAACCACCTGCTTCTTGATCTTCATTGTTGATGAAGTGAAGAACTTTGTAGCCAACATCTTCTTCAAGTTGGTGAGTGAGTCATGTACTGGGATTCATGCAAAGGAGTTAGTCATGTACTGGGATTCGTGCATCAAAGGGTGGCGTTCAATAATTGAAGAGTTCAGAGGTTTTGAAGTGGTAGAAGGTTTCTATTGTGAGTTCATCTATGGGAATTGTAGAGTCTAGGGACAAAGGTTTTGTACGAGATTTGAAACTTCTCTTTACTATAGTGGATTGCTTTTTGGGAAGGTTTCCCCCCAGGTTTTTTTACTGTGAAACTAGGTTGTTTTATTGGTTTTCCTGGGTTATCATATCTTGTCTTATTTGTTTTTTCGCTGCATGATTTTGACATGATATTGATGTTTGTTTTTTTAACAAGTTTTATTCATAATAAATCTAATTAATAACTTGGGTTTAAAACTTGTTAACCGGGGTCTAAATTTCCCAATAGAAAGCCTTTGAACTTATCAAGAAGTATCTTCTCCAACCCCCCTGTCTTGGTACCTCTAGAGCTCAGGAAGCCTTTGCTTCTCAATCTTTCAATCATAGGGGATGCAGTAGGAAGCATGTTAGCCCAAGAAGGTGATGATAAGGATGAGAAAGCCATGTACTACTTAAGCAAGATATTCCATGATTATGAGATACACACCTATAGAGAAATCATGCTTCGCTCTTGTATGGGCTGTACAGAAACTAAGACATATCATCTTACCATTCCAAGTATGGATAGTTGCTAGAATGGACCCATTGAAGTACCTATTTGAGAAGCCTACTTTGAGTGGGAGGCTGTGAAGATGGTTGATCCTATTGGAAGAATTTGACTTGAAGTATATGGCTAGAAAAACCATAAAAGGAAGTGCCGAGTCAGATTTTTGTGCTGAGAACCCTATAGGGGGAGAAAGTGGTAGGGAGGATTTCCTAGATGAGGACATTTTGGATATAGAACAAGGGACGTAGAAGATGTATTTCGATGAAGTTATGAACCAGTATGGAAATGGGATAGGGGTACTCTTGCTCACTCTTGATGGGTTTTTTGTACCCTTGGCCATTAAGTTGAACTTTGAAGCAACCAATAACTTAGAGAATATGAGGCTTGTATCGTCAGTATGGAAGCCCTACGAGAGCTAGGAGTAAAAGAAGTTGAAGTATTTGGAGATTCAACTTTGGTTATAGTCCAAGCACATAAATTATGGAAGGTGAAGGAAGAACACCTAAAGCCTTATCAACAATACTTGGAGGAGTTGACAAGAACCTTCGACAAAGTTGAATACACCATCATCCCTAGGGCTCAGAATCAATTTGCAGATGCTTTGGCTACTTTGGCATCTGTGGTTGAAATACCCAAAGGAGTATGGACACGACCCTTAGAGATCAAGCAAAGCAATCAATTGGCACACAAAGAGAAGGGCCATTTAGCTGTCTTAGCCATGGAAGAGGAGAGAGTCCCTTGGTTCTACAACATCATGAAGTTTCTAGAGTTAGGAAGTTATCCTGATGGTGCCAATAGAAAAGAGTGTCATTCAGTTAGGATGATAGTGATGCAATACCTTCTATATGGAGGTTAACTCTATAGGAAGTCCTATGATGGGGTACACCTTTGTTGTCTGAAGAAAAAAGAAGCCGACAGAATCATGGAAGAAGTCCACCAAGGAATTTGTGGTCCTTATATGAATGCGAGGATGTTAGCAAAGAAGATCTTGAGGGAAGGTTATAACTAGAATACAATGTAAACCAATTGTGTGGACTTCATGAAGAACTACCATGATTGCCAAACACATGCAAACTTGAACCATGTGCCACTTAGTGAGCTATACAGTATGACCTCTCCATGGCCTTTCTTGGTATGGGGCATAGATATGATTGGAAGGTTAATTCCTAAAGCCTTGAATGGCCATGAGTACATCCTAGTTGCAATTGATTACTTAACCAAGTGGGTAGAGGCAACCTCCTACTCCATACTGAAAGCCAAGCATGTGGCTTGGGTCATATAGAACAACATCATCTGTCGGTTTAGAGTACCGCAATAAATTATCTCGAAAAATGGCTGCTTGACGCAGGGGATACCATTCCTCCATAGTTGGTACTCAACATCGGTCATCGAATGCATGGAAAGTGTGAATGGAGGAGGATCCATTGGAACCTGAGGCATATTTGCACCCACTAGCTGGCGAGAAACCTTCTCAGCCAAATAAAGAACCCTTAGACCGGCACCTTCCAAGGGTTATATGGTTCTTGAAGAGATGGTGGCGATTGCCTCTAGGCCTGGGTCAATGATAGGAGGAATGCCCACCCAAGGACCTTAAGTGATCTGCAAAAGCACTCATGGTTAGAAAGAAAACTTTAGAGACATACGATGATAGCTAAGAGAGGAGATTTTACTCACATCTTCAGAAGAGAGGTTGTTGAGGTGAGCTCGAATTGAAGGGAAGTCCTTCAGGTCCACGTTTGCACCACGAGTAACAAGGCCATACTGTAAGGCCCAACGCTACAAGGGAAAGCAATGGATATAGTTTGCAAGAGGATAGTTTACAAGAAATAGATACAGTTTCAAGAAACAGATACAGTTTGTAAGATGATAGTTTGCAAGGATACAGATAACTATTTGCAAGATGATAGTTTGCGAGGATACAAATAACAGTTTGCAAGTAGACAGCATAGTCCAATTTTCAAGATGATAGTTTGCAAAATAGAGCATGGATATAATTCGCAAGAACATGAAATGCAGTTTGATAAACCTAGATGGCATGTGAATAAATACAGTTTACAAAAGTACGAAGTTCAATTTGTGAAACTACATGAGAAAAGAGAAAATTCTAACCTCAAGGAGCTTCCAAGGTCCCACTAGTTGGTATAGAGTCCCTTTAGCTAAGTGTATCCATGATCAAATAGAGGTAATTGAGACAAGCCTGGCCCCAGTTCGCCTCCCGCACATGTTCAAAGTTGTGGAAGAGAGCGAGTCACCTCAAAGACACCATTTTCCTTCCATTGGCAAAGAGGTATGCCCTTAGCAGAAAGAGCAAGAACACCTTAACCATCTGGGCACAGTCATCAGGCGTTGCCTTAGAAAGAGGTTTGTAGTTTGTCTCCAAGTCGAAGTAATGAATGCGCTCACTCAAGTACCTACACCCCAGTAGGTCTATGCCTAGCTGAATACCTGACTCACCTTCCAAATCAATAATGGGCCCATCAGATCTCAGACCAGTCATCTGGTGGAAGTCATGGGGAGTTACCGTCATCTCCCTCTTAGCAACATGGAAGGTGTTGGTAGTGTCCCACCACCTCTTAGCTATCACCTGCACTAGGATGCCACTAGAAGCAACCTTCAGAAGCAAGTGCATAATGGGCTCGAAGTTAGCCGCATGCACTAAGGCCTTCATATCTATTGATAAGGCCCAATACCATGAAAAGATACGACTAGTACTACCCTTACCTGTAAAGGGCGGTAAGACCAGCAAAAGATGAGAACATGGGAATGAGAATCATGTTGGATAAGAGAAATAAGCAAAAAAAATCAAAATGGATAAAAAATGGAGTTTCTAAGTACCAACATGCGTATGCAGGACCTGTGTATGCATACGTAGGGTCCTTGCATACATATACATGCTAGGGCATGCATTTGTATGAACTGATGAACATAGATGCGTACGCATGAAGAGTGGATGCATACGTATGAAGCCTGGCTGTGCACGCATGCATGACGCATGTGTATGCATGAACAAAGACAGAACAATTTCTTTGATAGTCTCAACCTTCCATGAATCAAAACTCATCTTAAGCATGTTCCTACCCCTCCTAGGACATTAGGTTTTCATCTAGACCCATCTCACAGTAAAACCCCAAGCATTTACAAGTCCAAAAATGGATTAAAATAGAAGATCAAAGTAAAACTTAAAAATGAGCAAAGTTTGAAAAACTTACTGATTTGGTCTGTGCACCCTTTGAAAGATGGTTTTGTGGCCTGAAAGTCAGTAGATGGGACTTCATTAGCCTTATGGCTCCATCCTAGTAGGTGAGATTGAAGACTTTACTGGAAATCATGTAGGAATTTTCTTGGTCTTGGGTCTCATTGGACAAGATGAGAGAGTTTGGGAGAGAAGGAGATTTTCTGATTTTGTGAGGGATGAAGAAACGAAGAGAGGACAGGAGCTTATGTAGAGAGAAAAGGGAAATTGAAGAGTTAGAGAGAATGTGAAGAGATGAGGAAGATGAAGAAGAATAAGAAGAAAAAGAAATGATTGGTATCCATTGAAGAAAAATGAAGAGGTGGGAAGGTGTCTGATGACTAAATTACATGTAGTTTAGGCCTCCCACTAATCTAGGTGTAGTTTAGCAAATTTTTATTTATTTTTATTTTATTTATTTTTATTTTAGAATATCCCCAATGAACTCCCGAGAGATGGGAAATGCAAGAAAAAAAAAAAAAAAAAAATCAAAAGTGTCCCCAATAGGTCATGAAATATCAAGAATGTTACAAGGACACACCAAAATGATAGAAATGCCCTCAGCATGCCGAAAGACATAAAAATCCCGAAAACACTCCCAGTGGAATGGAAGGCCCAAAAACATACCCTAGTGGATTAAAAGTCACTAAGGAAACTCCCTTGTGATTTAAAACCATTAACCAACTCCTTAGTGAATGACAAATGTGAAAGTTTTTCCCCAATGGATCAGAATCATCAAGGACTTCCCTATAGGTCCTAGATACCAAGACAACTCCCTTATGAGTTACTATTGAAAGTTTTTCCTAGTGGATCAGAATCATCAAGAACTTCCCGGTAGGTCCAAGATACCAAGATAGCTCCCTTGTGAGTTATTGTGAAAGTTTTTCCCCAATGGATCCGAATCATCAAGGACTTCCCCGTAGGTCCCAGATACCAAGACAGCTCCCTCATGAGTTACTATTGAAAGTTTTTCCCAGTGGATTAGAATCATCAAGAACTTCTCGGTAGGTCCAAGATACCAAGACAGCTCCCTTGTGAGTTATTGTGAAAGTTTTTCCCCAATGGATCAAAATCATCTAGGACTTCCTCGTAGGTCCCAGACACCAAGACAGCTCCCTCATGAGTTACTATTGAAAGTTTTTCCCAGTGGAACAGAATCAACAAGAACTTCTCGATAGGTCCAAGATACCAAGACAGCTCCCTTGTGAGTTATTGTGAAAGTTTTTCCCCAATGGATCAGAATCATCAAGGGCTTCCCCGTAGGTCCCAGATACCAAGATAGCTCCCTCATGAGTTACTATTGAAAGTTTTTCCCAGTGGATCAGAATCATCATGAACTTCCCCGTAGGTCCAAGATACCAAGACAACTCCTTTGTGAGTTACTATTGAGATCTTTCCCCAGTAAGTCAAAATCATCAAGAACTTCCCTGTAGGTCCAAGATACCAAGACAGCTCCCTCGTGAGTTACGAGGAAAAAAGGGTTTCTCCCTAGAAAGTTAGAATCATCAAAGACTTCCTTGTAAGTCAAAAGCTACCAATTTAGAATCATCAAAGACTTCCTTGTAAGTCAAAAGCTACCAATAAAACTCCTTCTCGAGTCAGATTTGCCAAGATTACCACCCCACTTGTGCATAAATCTTGTAGGAATTGAATATGTAGGCATAAACCCCCGGATCAAAAAAGTAAAGAAAATATAGAACTAGAGTACATATCCTTCCTGGAATTGAACATGTACACTAGAATTAAGGTGCAAGCCACCCAGAATTAGAAGAGATTAGGATAGAGGCAAGAGCCATTCAGAATAGAAAAGATTGAGATAGAGACAAAAATTACCAAGAGGCAAGAGCCACCCAGAGAAGTTTGAGCCAGAGACCCAGATGGACACAACAGAGATGTATCCTTTCAAGCTCGTAAGAGCATCTTGTTTGTTAGGTTGATGGTTAAGGCTATTAGCCATGTTTGTTTTTCTTTTTAATGACTCTAGGATAGTGAGTCACTTGCCTTTTGCTTGCAATTGGCAAATCAGGTTCTTAGATAGTGAACCTATCGTTACTCGTTTCCCGAGTAACACCTCTAGGACTTTGGACATACGAATCCCACGTAACTCTGCGGAGTTGCACCTCGCCCCATATATGCATGTTGTTCATCGTGTGCGTTGGTTGGGCTCGAGTTGTACATTGAAAGAAAATGTTTTGTCTTTTATTCTTTCGATTTTCGTTAGCGGAGCTCACAAATTAAAAGAGGGGCATCTGTAGACACCGCATTTTGTACCCTTTACGACTCAGGCCTCGATTCCCCAATGATGTTAGAATTCTAAAGCCTAAGGTTGGTTTAGGGCCCAATCAGATGAAATCGACTTGAAGAAGTGTTTATGAAAAGTATAACTTATTTTTGGAAAAGAAAGGTCACGAAAAACCTAGATCATGCATACACATACTATTTTTGGAAAAGAAAGGCCACGAAAAACCTAGGGCATGCGTATGCATACACACGTATGCATATGCATGCTCAAGCTCTGCGTACGCATACTAGGGTTTTAGAGACTATGAAAGGCAAGTTTTTTGCATTTAAAACTTGGTTTGGAACGAATCCCACATCATTTAGTAGTCGCCCCAAACCCCTATTTTTCAACTATATAAAGCCATAAAAGGTACATTTTAGGAGGATGAATTCCGGTGGTGAAACACATAAGATTCACTAGAAAATAGTGAATCAAAGAGGGAGTTTTTCATGAAACATCCTTAAGTCAAATTTTGCTTGATTGGGACCTTTTCTGGTCTTGATATTTGAGTTCTAAGTTTACTAACTCATCTTTGATTTGGTTGTGAATATATTGACTAAGGGGAATGGTCAAATTCAAGCTCTAGAGAGTACTAGTGTTAAGGTAAAAAGTTTTTAATTTTGGCTCTTCACTTTTCTTTGTGTTTCCTTTGTTTTTATGTTATATATGTGTTTTAATTACTTTGATATATTTGTCTAGTTGAGGTTTACTTTATGTATGTATTCTGAGCATGTTAGATTGTTAGATTCTTTGTTTTTGTGTTTCTGTTCAGTAGTTTTTGGGTTAGGTTTCTTAGGGTGTGTATACATATACATGCTGCTTGCATGCTACGCATATTTGTAGTATGCGTACACATATAGATGGGTTGCGTATGTATGCCCTATGTATGCACATGTATACTCTTCCCTAGAAACCCTAATTTACACCCTGTTCATTTTTCCCTTGTCTTATTTATATGTTTTACCTTCTGTTTAACCTATTTTGTCTGCCCTTAAGTCATTGTCTCCCTGTTTTGTCTTGTTTGCTTTTATTTTATTCCTTTTATGCTTATTAGGGTTTTAGTTTGTTTTAATGCCATGAATATACATATGAATATAATCATGCATTGATGTATAGGTGCTGTGGTGCAGTGAGGTAAGTGATCTAAGGCAAGTATAATGCTACGAACATGCATTTGGTTTGGTAGACGGATATGACATAGTTGATGTGTTTGGTTGAAGCCCATGATCTTGAGATTTAGGTGCTATAACATGTTTATCCTGATCTACCTTGTGATGTTTCTGCCCTTGGAGATATATATACTTGTATGCCATGATAGATGAATGCTAGGTTTGGGCTGGTTATGCCATGTTGATTGCTTTAGATGTATGCTAGAGTGTGTATGAGTTAGGATAACATGTTAAATGTTCCTTTAAAGAGATTAAGATTTGGAACACTATGAGTGAAGCCGACCCATGGGTTGGGTGGGGTTTGGTACCTAACACCTTCCTATCCCCATACCTAAACTCCGGACATGTGCTCTGGTAAAACATCAGTCCTTCCACAAAATGGCACTATATTTATGGTTCCTAGACTTAAACTAGGTGGCGACTTCATTTACACCTTCTGCCATGGTCCACCCTAGGTCAAGGCGCACTTTCCAAACGAAAAGTTGAGGGGATGACCCATGTCACGAGTGCTTGCGCCTATAGTATGCATGCTTAATTCTCTACGCATGTGTGCACAAGCCAGCGTACGCATGCATGTTCTTAAAGCCTGTGTATTGAGGCTCTAGCATGCGTATGCATACTAAAGGTATGCGCATGCATGTTTGGGACTGCCGGCATAGTTTTAAGTCCTTGTTCATTCAACGCTTTTCTTTCACTTTGCTTTTCCAAATGTGACTCTTATATATTTGTCTTTTCCATTTTTAGGTCATCCTACCCTTCATTGGTAGGAGTTCCATTTCTTCCATCTTGGTCTGGTATGACAGACTCATGCTTAAGACTAGGGCCCTAGTCCGAGTAGCTGGTTTTGAGGCCTTCGTTACTAACCTTTCTGAGGCTTCTTCTTTTGGGATATTGGTGCAAGCTCTTACCCAGGGGTGGTGGGACATTGCCCACACCTCTCACATTGCTGGTAGCGAGATGACCTTGACTCCATATGATTTCCACAGGTTGACGGGTTTGAAGTCTTACAGTCCTGTTGTCCATCTTGGGGATGCATTCGGGGGGGATCTTGTAGTGGAGTTGTTGGGTTGTGCTCATCCCAACGAGACTATTCAGAACTATCTTCTTACTAGGGACTTCACTTCTCATTCTCAGGCGACTCCTAAGGATAGGGCTAGGATGGCTAAGGCTTCCTTGCTCCGTGTGGTGGGGGCTACAGTCTTAGCTAATGCTAGTCAGACAGTTCCTCTTCGATGGCTAGAGGTATTTTAGGACTTCGTGACTGTTAGGGAGGTTAACTGGGGGAATGCCAATTTGTTTTACATGTACTTCAGCTTACTGGCCGTTGGAGACTATGGGAGTTATGAACTTGTTCCTTCTTTTCTTTACATAGAAAAATTAATTTGATGATAACGCAAATTCATGTCTTGAAAACTATGTTTCTTCCAAACTGTCCTCAACTATACTTGTTCTTTTCTTTCAAATTGTTCTTAACTTGCAAGCTGAATTTGTGCTTTTTTTTTTTTTTTTTTTTTTTTTCCTTACAAACTATTTCTAACTTGCAAACTATTCCTGTAGCAATGGGCTTTTACTCTTATGGGCTTATCTACCAGGGGCCAATGGTGGCCTTAAGGGATCTTCGTTTTGTGTAGGTTTATTTGGACGACATTGTGGCTGATCAGGTAATCTATCTTTTCTTTTCTTTTTTTCCTTTTTTTTTTTTTTGATAAACCTTTTCTTTTTTTCCTTCACCTTGCATTTCCACATGTCTTATTCATTAAACCGTATCATGGAATTCAAATTTTGTGGATGCCCTGGAGCGAGGGTGCACGTGTGATCTCTGCTGAGAAGAAGGGTGCTAGTATTGCCTTTGCACACTTGTCTCAACTCTTGGGAGGTGCTGCTTTGAGGGCCATATACTTAGTAAAGCGGGTTGCTTTGTAGTTCAAACCTATGGATAGGACTTGAGTCCTTGAGGATCCTCCTTTATTCATGCTATTTTCGGAGAGTATGACGGACGAGGGGCTAGAGCTATGGTGGAGGGGACCGACCTTTTTGATCACCTCCTTGGTAAGGAGGACTATGATCCCTTTAGTAAGGGCCAGCTCATGCCTACCTTTAGAGCAACCCTTGTGGTATGTCACTTGGTCTTTATTTCTTTCCTTACTCATGCACCTCAATTGTATCTGTTTCTCATATTCTTATCTCCCAATTTTAGGAAGCTGGTGCTGCCCCAGCTGCTAGGGACCCTAGGGACCCCATGTTTCCCTTATATTCAGTTTACGCCTATGGTCCTAATGGGATTGCCAGGGAGCGTATCCTTGTGCGTAATGCCAATTGGGTAGCTATCCCATTGGTTTGAAAGATCGAGATGTAAGTCTTTCAAATTTCCATTTTCCCTGTTAGTGCTTCAATTATCTTCTTATATTCTCTTAACATGTTTTCCTTTCTTCAACATATTTCTTGCTCAAAGTTGTAGCCAACCCATGCTGAGTGTGAGGAGTTAATCCCGATGGCTACTTCTGAAGGGCTAGTGGCAGTGGCAGAGGCGACGACCAAGATGGAGATGATGGGGGTGCTACTTTTGAGGTTACATATTCCATGAGAGGCTAAGTACCTACGTAACAACAACAAAGATCCTATTCCTTTTTTTTTTTCCTCTCTTTTTATTTTTAGCATTCATTTCCTACATTTTTAAATTAAGTTGTATTTATGAACATCCTTTATGTTTCTGTTTTTATTTAGAACACGTATTTATTTACAACAATAAACAAGGATTTCTAGATGTTTGTGTAAGTATGCTTGGATGTGTCGCAATCTCTATCTTGTTCTCTGTTCTTCGTATTATGTCTAAATGAATGCTCTAGCAAAAGGGCGTGAGTCCAAAATTGTCTAGGAAACATAGGATAAAATTTACATTGAGTGGTGCCCAAGGGAGGAGTGAAGGCCAATCCCAAATTCCAAAATTTGGTCAGGGATGCGTACGCATGGTTAGGTTTGTGTCTGTAAGGTTGAATTTAATCAACCATCTTGTTGGTTTTATTCCATGCCAAATTTTCTTGTAATTTAGCAATTAGTAACCCTGTGTTTAGGTGGGAATCATGTAAGGGTAGTGTGTGAGAGAGTGTGAAAAAATGTTCAAGATTATGCAGTGAAGCAAGGACTAGCGGCTGGATCTTGCGGGTGGCTTGCGGCTTGCAACCCGCCAGAAGATGCACACGAGTGAAGCATGCAAAGAAGCTGAACCGCCATGCCAGCTGTAGCACTATAGGACAAAAAGTCCAGACTGGCCATTCAGTTAGCTCGCGGTTTGGACTCGCAACTCAGTCAAGTCGTGAGGCCAAGTTGCCAGTCCACTCTGTTATGGAAAAACTGACTCTTCGCATTCCTTTCTCACCCTAGTATAAATACCCCTTATACCCACGAAATATAGAGAGTTTCTAGAGAGAATTTTGAGAGAGAAACCCTAGAGAAAAACAAGATTGATTTATCCACAATCTTTACATAGTGACTCTTCAAATTCCTCAACTCTCACCCTTTCCATTGTTACATCCTTGAGAGATACACTAGCCAAAACCTTTTCTCACCATACCCATATCTGTGAGAAGGCTATTTGGTGCTTGGGAAGTAGTTAGGAAGGGACCAATTCATATTGGTTGATGCTATGAGTTATAGCGGAATCTGGTAAGCTAAAGAAGAAATAGGTTCGGCGTAACTTCGTTGGAATAGGAGTTTGGAGGACTTAGGTACATTGGGTAGATTAGACTTAGAGGGTCTTTTGCTATTCATGTATCCCAACTTGATTCTTTAGTGGATTATTGACCGCTTGGAGGGCGGCGGAGAGGTTTTACACCGAGGGTTTCGATTTCCTCTTTGATAACACATCGCTGTGTTGTCCTTGTGTTTGCATCTTTTTTCTTTAATCTTTGCCATTTAATTTCTGCTGTGGATGTGATTTTATTTGGTTTAGATTATGTTATCAATTCTGTTTTAGCTTATTTACATTTTCCACACGTACATTGTTTGTTGATAAGCTTCAATTGGTAATTTGTAAATTGGGGGTCTAAACGTTCATAGGTGTTTTATACACATTTTGAACATTTAGTGTTGTACACATGCACGAGGCTGTGTACGCATGTTAGGTGGCCGAAACCCTAGCGGAATTTCTCACTTATAAAAAAGGTACAAGGGGCTTCCTAATCCTCACAAACATGTGGCCATAGTGCAGAAAACAGTCCTTAAGGTCCCTGTTAGTGGAATTCTCACCAATGCAAGTCTCTTTGTGGATTAGCAAACTTAATCTCACCTTTAAATGAGCTTTAGTTCCTCTTGGACTTTCTTGTTCCTCGCATCATTTTCACTAAATCAAGGTTGATGAACCTCTTCAATTATTAGATTGATAATTACGGTTTATATACTTTAATGAACAACAAGAACATGAATAGGTCATATGAACATGCATTGAAGCATAGGTGTTATGATGTAGTAAGGTAAGTATGATAAGTACATGCATATGAATATGAACATGCATCTTTGGATATGAGGATTAATTCCTTTGAATAATGAAATCCAAGATGCTATGCTTGTATGTGTGAATATGCTTGGTTAATGTCATATTTGTGATTTGCTACCTTGATGATGTTACTGTCACATGATGTTTGTTGCCTTCGGTTGTATAAAGCATGGGATGCTATATGAATGATAGGATATGCCATGATTAGATGAATGCATAGGATATGTATGATATGCCATGTTGGATGCTAGATGCATGTTAGGATAGACTTTAAATGTGTGTGTGTGTAGAATAACCTATTAGAGGACTCTTTAATGGAATTAAGATGTAGAACACAATGAATGGACGCCTGTAGAAACCATATTTTGTACTCCTTACGACTCGGGTCCCCGGTCCTCAATGATGCTAAAATTCTAAGACCCAAGATTGGTTTAAGGCCCAATTAGATTTTAAATTGACTTGAGAAATGTTAAAATGAAAAATATAACTTTTTATGAGCAAATAAATCTATTTTTGGAAAATTAAGGCCAAGGAAACCCTCAACCTGTGTACGCATACACGCGTATGCATACATAGGTTTGATGCATGCATACACAGGCAAGGACCTGCATACACAACTAGGGTTCCAAAGAGCTATGAAAGGTGTAGACACTTGATTTTGCACCCATAAGTTAATCTTGAGATGGCTAGAGTAACCATTCATATACCCAAAATTTAGGGCTGCATTACATGCATTAATTCATTCATTTCATATCATAAAAATGATCTTAAGATTCTAACGATCACGATAGTATGTCCAATTCTTGAATCAGATAGTCAGATTGAAAGATATCACAAGATCAAGTTTTCACGGTCTGCATTCGTTTTGTTTAGGTGGATCTGATTACACATGATTAATTTAAATTAATTCTGATTGATTAAACAATTAAAATTAATTAAATAATTTTGTGATTGGTTGTTGGTTAGTGTAAAAAATAGGCATGCTTACATGGGAATAAAGTGGATAATCGGATAACAAAGAAGTTATGTGTCTAGGTGCAATTTTTGGCTAAAAAATCCTTAAAAAGGAGTCCAAATCGGACCAAAACTCAAATGCAGGCTTGGCACCCAAGAGGGCTTGTCGGCACTCTTGAAGTGCCGATTGGCCCAAATGCTTGGCCTGGCCTGGGAGCTTCCTGATTGAGATAAAGCCTATCTTTTTCAACTTTTTAGAGATAAGGACACGTTCCAATTCGTATTTGATCTCATTCAACTTATTTTTTAAGCATCCCAACCTCTATAAATAGAGGAAAAAGATTAGGATAAAGGGCTTTTCTTTTCTGACTTCTCTGCTCTGCTTACATTAAAGATGTTCTAGAGGCTTTTGCTTTAAGAACTTATTTTTTGTAAGTAAAGTATTTTAGACCTCACAGAAGTGAAAACCTCTTTGATTTCTAAAATATTCTTCTACTAAAGAGTATGCTCATGCAAGAGGTATTTAGTTATATTCTTCTATCTGTATTTTTTTTCTTTTCCATTAGTTATTATGTTGTGATTGTTCATTTCATGAACGCGGTTAATATGTTTGATTTTTATTGTTCCTTGTTCTTAATTCATATTTTCCATTCTTATATACTTAGTTGAAATTGTCTTTGACATGTTCTTTAGTTGATTGTTTGTTTTAAATTTTCTTTTCTTTGATTTCAAAATTTGCTAATGATCATCAATTTTTATTTATTTTTTTAAAAACTCAAAACTGATTTGTATTTTCATTCAATACAGATCTGAATTTTTTCTGGTCTCAACATTGATCTGTATTTTCATTAAATATAGATTTGAATTTTTTCTGGTCACAAAACTAATCTGTATTTTCATTAAATACAGATCTGATTTTTTTTTTTTTTTGGTCACAAAACTGATTTGTATTTTTATTAAATACAAATATGATTTTTTTGTTCACAAAACTGGTCTGTATTTTCATTAAATATTGATCTAGTTTTTTTGGTCACAAAACTGATCTGTATTTTCATTAAATAGAAATCTAATATTTTTTCTGGTCACAAAACAGATTTGTATTTTCACTAAATACAGATCTGAAAATTTTTCTGAAAAAGTTTTCTTTTTTATAAAATTATAGATTTTGAAATTTCAAAGAAGGAATTAAGAGTTAAGTTAAAGTCTTTTTTTTTTTTTTTTTAATATGTGATATATGCATAGTAAGTCTGTCTCATGAATGTGAATCTTGTTTTAAAAGTCCTTTTTTTTTTTATTTACTTTAACAAACAAATATGATTTTTACAAATCAAATCTCATTTTTTTAACTTTTCAAAATAAATCTGATTATTTTTAACAAAATCTCTTTTTTTTTTAAAAATTGATTTTTCTTAATCAAATATTTTTTTTTAATTTACCAAAAAAAAAAAAAAACAAATCAAATATCATTTTTTTAACTGTACAAAAAAAAAAAAAAATCTGATTTTTCTTAATCAAATTTTTTATTTTTTTTTCCTTTAGAAAAACAGATCTGATTTTTACAAATCAATTCTCATTTTAAAAAAAAAATTTCAAGATAGATTTGATTTTTCTTTTTTAAAAGAGGACATTATACCTAAAGGTAAATTTGTTTAAATTAATTTTTGTCAAGTGTTTGTCTTGTGTATTATAACATATCATTCAACATTATACAGAAAGGGTACATAATGGTCATTAGAGTTTAGAAGACCAAACTCTATTTGGGCAGGATGGGTGCCTAACACCTTCTCATTTCGTAACCTAGCCCCTGAACTTAGGATTTTGGATAGGTAGACTAGTGTTTTGTTTGTAATTTTGGTAGAATGTAACTAGGACTAAAGTTTTGTATTTTTTTTCTCCATATATTGTAACTAAGACCAAAGCCTTGTAAGGTTAATCTACCAAATTGTACTTTTTATTATTCAATCAATGGCATTTGATGTATTTTGAATATGTAATTGTATTTATTTTTTCTTTTTTTGTATAAAAAAAATAAATGGCAACTCCACACCGCTTACCTAGAAAGAGAGGTGCCTCAAAGTACCCGAGTCTCTTTTTTGAGAGCACCCAAGTTCCTGGTCTCTCACAGTGGTGACTCCATTGGGGATGTTGAAGGCTAAGCTTTGTGTTAGACTTTTAGTGACCAATTTTATACTCTTGTTTTTTTTTTTTTTTTTTTTTTTTTTTTTTTTTGTATTATGTTTTTGTTTGTTTGGTTGCCTATATCTTGAGATGTTTGTATGATATTTTTTGCTTGTGTTGCCATGTTGATTGTTAAGAGCTTTCCCTAACTGTCATAGTGTGTGTCATTAAAACAACAAATACGTATGCACCCATCTCAACATATGGTGATAGTAACCATGGATCACCGGTCTTCATTAGATTTGGGCATGATAGGCTAAGAATGTATTGACCCTTTATGATGAATTAATTGATTAATTAGCCAAGTTTATTAATTAATCAAATTAACTTGCAAAATGTGTGATAGCACAAACATATCACCAACTAACTAAAGTGTAGTGGAAATTAAATTGACACGGTGATTTGTTTACGAATGGGGAAAACCTACATGGCGAAAGCCCCACTGAGTGATTTTAAGGTCACTACTCTCGAGAATCAACTATTATCAAAACAAGCGGTTACAAGTAAAGGAATCCTAATACTTTATACCAACTTATAGTTGAACCCTTACCCCAATACATAATTGGACTTGTTCTGTAGTGACAATCTCTCATTTTCAATGCATGGCTTCCAGTACGTGACTAACCAATAGATGCACGGATCCCAGTACGCGACTTGATCACCAACTTGAGAAGGATGTTGGCTACAAAGTTCTTTAATTCATCACACGATGAAAATCACAAAACTCCTTGGTCACAAAACCCTATGGTGTACAAACACAACAGCTTCTCCAAGAGAAAGATGAACTAGGGCAAATTCTATCTCCAGTCACAATTTGTATGAACACAACTTTGCTTCACACTCGTGAAACTATGCAACCTTTAATGGTCCTTAAAATAATTCTTATATATGTTTAGGGTTGTGAGAAAAGAAGAATAAACACATACTCATGGATTGGATGAAAAACAGCTCTGAAAAATTGAGTTTCATAAACCTCGATAGATAGCCATCTATCAAGCTAGTTGTCGAGCCACGGGCGGAAACAACTTTTAAATCTTAATAGACGCTAGCTGTTGAGCTTTAAAAACCAGAACTTCTTCACTTGTTTCTTGGACAGACATGCATGGCTTTAACACTTAATCTTGAAACCTTGTTCCATGAAGCATTAAACACATCCTAGATCTACCCAATTAAAGCAAAGTGCGTTTTGTCAAAGGATTAGACAATTACATAAAATAGTGACATATGTTCCTAACATCAAATCATATCTGTCCTAACAGGGTACCCAGTGGCGAACTCACTAACTCATTGCCCAAAGTCACTAGATCATTTCTTGTTGACTATAAAGGATAGACCATGCCATTTGGACCAACGTAATGTTCATTACATTACAAGTTGGGAGGTGTAACGTCCTAACTATAGGAAACAATGAAACAACAAACCCACCATACAATGTAAGGACTTAGAACCTACCCTTAGGCTAGTCCATGTTAAAATTGTATTGCATTGTTGCATTTGTTTGTTTGGTTGATTGATGTAGATGGGGACCTAGCTTTGATTGACCCAACCAAGCCTTTTCTTAGGGGAGAATTTGGTCAACATCATAGGGAAGACTCCAAAGAGAACCCAAGACCGACATTCAAGCTAGTAGTTCTAGTTCCAAGCACATCATGGTACTGAAGTCCGTGAGCATAGAAGACATTCCACTACTGCAACATCACAATCCCGTGTTTGACCTACAAGATAGTCCAAGCCACAAGATGTCCGAAGACTCCATCACCATGGCAGAAGAGGGAGAACATTCGAACACTGAAGAACCCATGAACACTCAAGAGCTACTAAACACCATGGTAGCTATTCAAATCCAATTGAGGGAACCTGAAGGGTGGCCAAGAGGATAATAAGACTGATCATAATTCCCCAACCATGAAGGGTAAGAAGAAGGTCAATGAGGGAGATGATAAAAAGAGCTCGAAAGATGGAAGACCTCATGGACTACCAATCACTCTCACTTTTCCTAAATGTGGGATTGCCTCCCAAGTTCAAGATGCCAACCTTGGACAAGTTCGACGGGACTGGCTGCCCAAAGTCCCATTTGAAAATGTACATGAAGGCCATGCAGCCCCTAGGAGAAATTGAAGAACTACTTGCTCAAATGTTTCAAAATACCTTGATTGAAGTGGTTCTTAGGTGGTTCCTCAACTTAGATGATGCTAGAGCCAGGAGTTGAGAGGACATTTGCCATGAGTTTCACAATCAATACATGTACAGCATAGAAGTGGATGTGATGAGGAGGGATTTGGAGACTACTAAGCAAGAGCCGAAAGAATCTCTCTACCTTCATTACCAAGTGGAGGTCAAAGCTGCACAGATGATGAATAGGCCAAGTGAAGAAGAACAATTAACCATGATTGTAAAAAACTTATTGCTTGTATACCATAAGTATTTGTTTGCTCAATATTTTCCTAATTTTAAAACTTTGATTGTTGTTGGAACCCATATCGAGGATGCAATGAATAATGGCACTAAAAAGAATGAGGGCCTACCAAGGTTTAAAAAGAATTTAGGATCTAGTTCTAAAACTACAGAATTTTATAATATATACAAAAATGATCCTTACCAAATTATTGCCCCTATTGCCCCCGTGCCAATATCACAAGGGACACCTCCAAGGCATAGGAAGGAATTTCATGAGTTATATATGCCCGTGAGTCAAGTGTTTGAAAAACTAAAAGCAAAGGGGTTGCAAAAACCCTTAGACCCAAGACCAATCCTAAACCCATTGCTTGCAAGATTTGATGAGAGTAAGAGATGTGCCTAACATCAAAGCCCTAGCCACGGCACTGACAAGTGTTTTGGCCTTCGTCATGCAATTCAAGATCTAATAGACACTAAAGAGATTGCATTGCCTACAAGGCCTAGCATCACTAATAATCCCTTGCTTGACCACAATTTTGGGAAAGGACCGAGGATTAATAGCTTAATGATTGAAGAGGAAGGAGAAAAGGACCCGTCTGAGTTGATTTATGACCTACTTGAGTGCTTTATGATGACATGGGAAGAGTTGATAGGTATGACATCCATTCCAAGGTATGATATGTGGAGTGAAGATGTTACAGAAACCCCAAACTACCTAACATCTACAAATGGGGGGAGACACTTCAAACCCTAAGCGAGTTATCGAACACCCACATATAGGGGGAAGCACTTTGAACCCCAATCAAACAACCCAATACCCACATACGGGGGGAGACACTTCAAACCCCAAGATACCGATGTAAATGACCCATCAAAAATTGCCCACATTACAAGGGGGGCAAGACACTTCAAACCCCAACACTTGGAGACAGACAACCCAATAGAAGCCTTGAATAAATCTACCCAACAAACACCCAGTGAAGAGAATGAGGTCCTCAAGCAGCTGCAGAAGACACAAGCCAATATATCTTTATGGGGTTTACTCATGGCCTCATACAAGCACCGCTAGAATTTGGTAGACCTTCTCAATCAAATCCAAGTTCCTACAACCGCTACTCCTCAAGATCTGAATGCTATGATTAGGTCTATAAGTGGAGAACTCACTATTTCCTACTTTGACAAAGATTTGACGAAAAAGGGGAAGCACCATAATGACCCATTGCACATTACTATAGATGCCCAAGGCAAAAGGATTCCAATGGTTCTAATTGATAATGGAAGTGCCTTAAATGTGTTTCCTTTAAAGACTGCAAGTTGCTTGGGCCTAAGTATTGAAGATTTTGTGCCGACTGATCAGCATATGAGGGAATATGACAATAGTAGAAGGGACGTCTTGGGAACCATGACATTGGAGCTTACTATAGGGCCAATGACCAAGAAGGTGGAATTTCAAGTCCTGAACATAGCCTCGTGCTTCAATATGCTCCTTGGGCGACCATGGATCCATGATACAGAGGCTGTACCTTCATTCCTATACTAAAAGGTTTGGTTTCCTCATAAAGGAGCCATAGTTACCATATATGGTGATACTTTGATTGTACCAAAACCCATTTTTGGTATTGATTCTAAGAAGGAGCCACTGACCTTGGATGGATTTGAAATTGAGAAGCCTAGTTTTGGAAGAAGAGAAGAAGAAGTGGAGAAGATCCCCATGGACTTTGCTCCCTACAGCAACAATAATGTGGTGGCAATAATGAGAATAATGAATTACCTTCTAGGGATGAACTTAGGGAAGATTGTGAAGAAGGCAACTGCTCAAGTCCCAATAATTCTCACTGCCATACCATTTGTTGGGCTAGGTTATAAGCCCACTGATGATGACTTGCTAAAGATGGAGGTGAGAAGAATGGCCAGTGCAATGGCCAAGGCAAAGGGACTTCCTTGTCCTTTGGAACCCCTAAAGCCCTATACGCCCACATTGAATGGAAAATTTGTCAAAGTTGGAGATAGTTAACACTATTAGGGATTCCTTGAACCAAGATTCGATCCTAAGTCAAGAACAATGGTGCCTGGGTTTGAGCTATTATTTGATTGTAACAATAAGCTTCCAGAGTTGAAGAAGGAAGACACAAATTGGGTCCCTATTGATTGGGCTGATTACATGGACCCTGATGCAATGACCATGTTTTAGGGAGATGCCATTTGCAACATAGAAGAAGAAGAGTACTGGGAGGCTTGCCAACATGCATTGAAAAGCCCATATGAACCAAGAACAAGTGATGAAGATGAGGAAGGGGGAGAAGCCCTTAGTAATGATGATAATGGTAGCAACAGCAAGAGCGATAGTAGTAGTGATAGCAACAGCAGTGACAATGGCTATAGTGAGGATGATAGCAACAATGATAGTGAAAGCAATAATAGTGAAGACTATGATAGCCAATATAGTGGCAATGATTGGGGTGAACCGCCTAGTGATAGAGAGGAGGAAGATGTAAGACCTTTCTATGAAGATCACTTTGATGATGATTTGGACCACTATGATGGAGATATAGAGGATGATGCTGAAGCTGAACCTATAGATATGGAGAATGGTGATGAAGGTGAAGAAAATGAGCTAGAAAATGTGCTGGAAGCTATAGGAGATGAGGTGGAAGTTGAAGATGAGGAGGCTAATGATATAGATTATGATGATTATCCCTATGGGCGGCCCTTGGATTAGAGTTGCATTACTAATGTTAGTTTAAGGGTAGGCCTTCGATATGACAAGCATGGTAGAGAAATTCCTGAGTTAGGGTCATTCCACAATTCAGAACTTTGTTCACTAACCCCATACACTGAGAAAGAAGATGACATATATGCTAGATTGGCCACCATAGATGGAAAGTTAATAATCCATTGTTTCAAAAACTTCACACTGAAGAATCTTAAAGATGAAGAAGATGAGAGGATGGGTGGGAGTGAGTCAGAATACCTCCCCTAATATATCCACCCGAGTAACAAAGGAAAGTAAGATCTGTTTGGTGAGTGGATGGACAGTATAGAGCGTCTGGATGCTTATGTGACTGATAAGCCCATAGATATGGAGATTGATGGTGAAGGCACAAATTATATGGATGAAGACCCCATGGTACTGATGCTGAGGGAAGAAGAAACTCACTGGGAGCCACCTGCCATCGTTGAAGCCACAACCGAGTTGAAGAATTGGGCATGGGAGGGAATTGCCCACCCCATGGAAGACTCTGTGAAGAAGATTAAGCTCGTTGAGCCAATTACACCTGACATTGTTTCTATCCCTATTGAGTCTGTTTATGCTAGTATTATTGTTCCTATTGAGTCTGTTTATAATCGTATTCCTATAGAGTCTGTTTTTGTTGAGTCTATTGAGAAATATTTTCCTTATAATATGATTTCTAATTCTGCTTATTTGTTGGCTTTCAATGTTTTTATTTCGAAAATTGGTAAAGAAGCTCTTAATAATAAGGAATTAAAACAAGGGCATGTAGAACCTACAAAAGAAGAAACTCAACCTGTTAACTTGGAAACTGATGATGAATGTAAGATGATGCAATAGGGCAACACTCTAACCTCCTCTGAGAAAGATGCATTAGTTTCCCTATTGACAGAATTCAAAGAGGTATTTGCATGGACATATGAAGACATGCATGGGATTGATATAGATATAGTGCAGCATTGCATTCCAATAGATCCAACTTCATAGCCCGAAAGATGATTTTCCCTTGCCTCACATTGACATCCTGGTTGATAACACAGTAGGACATGTCTTGTTATCATTTATGGATGGCTTTTCAGGATATAATCAGATAAAGATGGCTCTAGAAGATATGGAGAAAACCTCATTCATTAGTCCATGGGGGACGTATTGCTACAAGGTCACACCATTTGGCCTTAAGAATGCTAGTGCTACTTACCAACATGCAGCCACTACTTTGTTACATGATTTGTTAGGACATATGTGATTCACTTGTTAGGAACATATGTCATTATTTTATGTAATTGGCTAATCTTTTGACAAAATGCATTTTACTTGTAATTGGGTAGATCTAGGATGCGTTTAATACTTCAAGAAACCTTGTTTCGAGTTCAAGTGCTGAAGGCATGCAAGTCTATCCGAGATTCAAGTGTGAAAGGTGCTGTTCATTAAAGCTCGACAACTAGTTATCTATCGAGGCCTGTAGAGCTGTTCTAGCCCGTGGCTCGACAACAGCTCGACAAATAGGGTATCTGTTGAGGTTTATGAAATTCAGTTTTTCAGGATTGTTTTTCATTCAATCCGTGATTTTATGTTTGGGCTTTCTTTTCTCACAACCCTAGACATATAAAAGGATTATTTTAAGGGCTGTTAAAGGTGACACATGTTGCACAAGTGTTGAGCAAAGTTTGTTCAAAAAAATTGTGACCAGAGATAGAATTTACCCAAGTTCATTGTTCTTGTGAAGAAGCTGTTGTGTTTGTACACCGTAGGGTTTTGTGACCAAGCATCTTCTTAATCTTCATCGTGTGATGAACTGAAGAAATTTGTAGCCAACAACCTTCTCTAGTTGGTGATTGAAGTTGCGTATTGGGATTCGCGCAATTGGTTAGTCACGTACTGGGAGCTGTGCATTACAAGGAGAGATTATCACTACAGAACAAGTCTAATTGGGTATTGGGGTAAAGGTTCAACTGTAGGTTGGTATAAGGTACTGAGATTCCTTTACTTGTAATTGCTTGTTTTGATAATAGTGGATTCTCGAGAGTGGTGACCTTAAAATCACCCGGTGGGGTTTTTACTGTGTTGGTTTTCCCTATTCATAAACAAATCACCGTGTCAATTTATTTTCTGCTGCATACTTAGTTTATTGGTGATTTTTTTTGTGCTACCATGCGTTTGCATGTTAATTTAATTAATTAATAAACTTGGCTAATTAATCAATTAATTTATCACAAGGGATCAATACGTTTTTGGCCTATCAAGTGGTATCAGAGTAGACACACTCTGATTAGGATTAATCTTTGCTGTGTGATCCATTGACCCCTGTTTGTCATGGATAGAGGACAATCTCTCATATACCTCCTTTATTTAATGGCACTAACTATGCATACTGGAAAGTGCGCATGAGAGCTTTCTTGCAGTCTCTAGATGAAAAAGTGTGGCAAGTTGTGGAGAAAGGCTGGACCAAGCCGAAAGAAGCGAAAGCCGATTGGGATGATGCCAAGATCAAGGCGGCAAACTTCAACAGCAGGGCATTGAATGCCTTTTTCAGTGCGACCACTAATAAAGAGTTTAAGAAGATATCCTCCACTAAAACTACTAAGGAAGCATGGACCATTCTCTAGACAACCTATGAGGGAATCAAAACTGTCAAGGATTTAAAGTTTCAGAGACTCACTACAAGCTTTGAAGAGATCAAGATGAAGGAGGATGAGTCGTTTGATGAGTTCTATGCCAAGCTCAAGGACATAGTGAACTCAAACTCAGCCTTCAATTTTGGGGAAACCATTGCTGAACCCAAGATTGTGAGAAAGTTGCTCAGATCTCTACTCGAGAGATTTCATGATAAGATTACTGTAATAGAAGAATTAAAGGACATTGACAAGATTCCTTTGACAGAGCTGGTTGGTAATCTGCAGACCTATGAGTTAGGTTTAACAAGAATTGGTAAATCGGGTAAGAGTAAGAGCATGGCACTAAAGGTCAAGAGCAGTGACATGGATGAGTCTTTAGATGATGAAGATTCTAAGATGAAGTCCTACATCACCAGGCAATTCAAGAAGTTTATGAAGAATGCAAATGGAAAGGGCTTCGATACGAACCATAGGCAATCCAATTCTTCTCAATTCAAGAGCCAAGATAAAGGGAAGAAGGATGCTAGGGATGGCAATCAGTACACTATTCCTTTAGGACCAAAGTGCTTTGGGTGTCAAGGCTTCGGTCACATGAAACAAGAGTGCCCTACATATCTTAAGACCATTGGAAAGAGCAAGGCACTTGCTGCTACATTGAGCGACACTGAGCCTGAAGATGATTCCGACAATGAGGATGATGGAATCCTGAATGCCTTTATTGCTATTGTCAATCCTATTGAGGGGATTGTAGAAGATGTGGATGAAGAAAAGGAATTAGTGGAATCCAAGTTTGAGAAGATGGATGAACAAGATGACATCCACACAGCCTATGCAATGTTATACAAGGTCTCAGAAAAGCATGAAACGTTGTATAGGTTGACCACCAAGAAGTTTAGTAATGTGGAGCTTGAGCGTGAAGAGCTTTCCACAAAGTTTGATGAAGCCAATCAAACTATTGGAGCACTGAGGTTTGGAGGTGTACGATGATTCACCCTTGATAATTTCTCAGATTCAAAATAGATGGAAGATTAAGGAAGAAAGGCTAATACCTTATCATGAATGTCTTCAAAAGTGGGCCTCGAAATTCAGTAAGATCCAATACCAATATGTGCCAAGAATGCAGAATTAGATTGCAAATGTGCTAGCAATAATGGCATCCATGATGGATGGACCTAAGGAAGACGAAGCTCAACCAATAGAGGTGGAACGAAAAGAAGAGCCAGCAATTTGCATGTCAATAGAAGAAGATAAGGCAATGAATGGAGAAGGTGAATGGTATTCAGACATTCTACAGTACCTCAAGGATGGGACATACCCAAAGTCTACAGACAAGAATGACCAATTGACCATCAGAAGGTTGTCCAATAATTATATAATCTGTGGGGAGAGGCTTTAAAGAAGATCATATGACAGAATTCATCTCCTTTGTGTGACTACCAAGGAAGCACAACAAATAATTGAAGAGGTTCATAAGTCAAGTTATGGGCCACATATGAACACACACATGCCATCACGAAAAATAATGAGACAAGATTATTATTGAACTACTATGGAAGCAGGCTGCACAACTCATGTTCAAAAGTGCCATTAATGCCAAGTCTATGGAGATCTGAAGCACATGCCACCTATGCCGTTACACACCATGACTTCACTCTGGCTATTCTCTGCATGGGGAATAGATATTATCGGGAAGATTCACCCAGCAACATCTAATGGCCATGAATTTATACTTGTTGTTATTGATTATTTCACTAAATGGGTGGAAGCTGCCTCATACAACGTTTTAAACTCGAAGAAAGTTGCTCAATTTATTTAGACTAATATCATTTATAGATATGGGGTACTGCATAAAATTATCTCAGACAATGGGCTGCATTTCAAGGGAGAAACAGAGAAGCTACTTTGACAGTTCAATATTTAGCACCATAAATCCTCCCCCTACTGTCCTCAAACTAATGGAGTAGTTGAGGCTGCAAACAAAAATATAGGACAAATTCTTAAGAAGAGCATGAAAAACTACAAGGACTAGCATCTACAATTACCCTATGCACTTTGGGGGTATAGGACATCAATTCGGTCTTCCAGAGGAGCCACTCCTTATTCCTTGGTGTATGGGACGGAAGCAGTCATTCCCATTGAAATGGGTGTCCGTTCATTGAGAACAGTATTGGAGAGTGAAATCCCTGAAGTAGATTGGTTACAAAGTAGATATGACCAATTATGCATGATGGATGAGATTAGACTCAAGGCCTTGTATCACATTCAAGGTTACCAAAGGAGACTTAGGAAAGCTTTTGACAAGAAAGTAAGAATTAGAGATTTGATGTTGGGGGATTTAGTGCTAAAAGAGACACGAGCCTGAATTCAAGAGACGAATGGGAAGTTCAAGCAAAATTGGGTAGACCCATATATTATCAAGTAGATATACTTTGGTGGAGCAGTAAGGTTGACGGACTTAGATGCAAACCTTATTACTGAACCAACAAATATGGATCAATTGAAGAAATACCACGTCCGAGGTGGTTGTCTAAAAACACCACGTCTAAAGTGGTTGTAAATTATGTTATTTCCCTTCTAGGTTTGTCACAAAAAAAAGAAGGTAGGTTGAACACCTGAAAGGGCGATCTACACAAAAGGAGAGTGGAAAAAAAAAAAAAAAAAGAAGAGTGAGAGAGCCTGCTAGATTGAAAACCCGAAAGGGTGGCCTAGGCAAAAGTTAAGGAAAATAAAATGAACTACATGATGACCTGATCCTTCTACCAAGGAGGTACGTTGGCAACCATATATTGGTCCGGTCACAATTTCCCCAAACCCACCATTTACCCATCAAGCAAAAAAAAAAAAAAAAAAAAAAAAAGGAAGAAAGAAAATTGTTTTCAAAATTAAACCATTCTATTAAACCATTCTATTGAACAAAATTCAAAACCCAAACCCTAAACCAAAACTTAAAAAAAAAAATAAAAAAAATAAAAAAAAAACCCCTAAAAACCTAAACCCTAAACCCGAAGGTCCTAAATAATTCCTAAACCCAAGAGTTTCACACCAACTTTTAAAATAAACATGTTCAAAGCCAAAAAGAAAAAAAATAAGAAGATCATTTTTTCTTCAGTCTTTTCTCCTTTGGTTGTTTGTTGGTTCCATCTGTGCTAGGTACTTTGTCATCTTTGTCCCTCCTTCTAAACTCATAGTTGTCAGCCTCATGTTTTTCTTGGTTGTCGCTGAGAAATTGTTTTCTCAAGGAAACCATGTCAGCCTCCTTATCCACAATTTTGTTCACCAACCAATTAGAATATTCTGTGGTCATCTTGTGAAAGTGAACTTTAACAAAAGATTGATCCACTCGATCAGCCATCTCCAAGCCTAACAACATGTTTCTTATAGAAGTAGGATTTGTGTCCACAGGAGTGAAAAGTTTTCTTCCTTTTCCACCAGGCGTTCCCTGCTTATATTGGAATTGTCTCGAAAGTCTATCAGCCTTATAGAAAGTTGCCCTTCCTAACCCGACTATGAAGATGTGGTTTGACCCTAGGGACCGCAACAAAGGAGGTGGGCACTTCCACCAATAACAATTCCATTGAATTGATCCACTGGATTTCTTGTTCAGAAATTTCACCCAGTCACTTTTATTTTAACACTCGGTTTTAAGGACAGTCCTTCTAAGGAAATTACCAAGACCATAATCAGCAATAGTAAGCATGGCAATCATGTCCATTCTTTCCATCAACCATATCTGCAAAGTGAAGGGACTCCTATGAAAGCTTTGTGACTCTCCACCATGAAATACTTAACTTGACTCACAATGCCAATAGCTCGAGTATCCACAAAACCAAGCCTTTCAGAGCTAAGCCAAAATTCTTTTGCATATTGTCGGTCACTCCATGAGTACATTCGTTAATCAGTTTTGAAACAACAGCATGAAGATTCACCATGTGGCCTTCAATCATGCTACTGGTAATTGAAGTGGGAAGTCCTAGAGCACCAGACAAAATCTCTCTCTGTCGAGGATCACAAGAAACTCCTACAGATTTTTTGCCAGGATCATAACCCAGAATAGCTAAAAATTCTTCAATTGTGGGACAAAGTTTAGTAGTTTTTGTTTGTTTTTAGACCCCTTAAAAACACAATTAGATTAACCTAGGTAATTAGCCAAGTGATTACTTAGTCCAAATTACAAGTCTAGGTTATCACAATCAAACAATCATATCATGCATAGCAGCGGAAAATAAATAAGACAATGATATGATCACCCAGGAAAACTAAACCGGTAAAAAACCTGGGGAGGATTTAACCTAGCTATCCTCAAGGTAAAAAAGCAAATCCACTAGAAAGAATCGAAGTTCATACAATAAGACTTACAAGCCCCCACGCTCGACTTCTTATTGCTACCCACCAGTAGAACTTACTGACACGACCACGTGCAAGCTCCGAATCCATGGACTCCTTCTTTCTTTGGCCTTTGCAAAACACGAACACCCCCGTTTGTGACTTTGAGATCCCACTCAAAGGTTTAACAACACAAACTCTCCTGTTTGTGACTCCAAGACCACCCTTGAAGGTTTAGATCATGAACACCTTTGTTGACAAGAGAAGGCAGCAACTTCTACAATACCGGATCTTGAGATTCTTCAAGGAATAATATCGGTAGAAGACATAAGAGAGCTTTTTAGGAACAAAACCCTAAATACAAAAGAGGCACACTCTTTTCTCTCTGAAAAGCCACATAAAAACGTGCTTAGGGTTTCCTTTATATACTGGGAGAGGTAGATTAGAAACCCTAATCCTAAATGGGCTTGAACTGCTGTTTGGGCTTAATTAAAATTCTGCAGATACGACTTTCGATCGGTCGGGCCTGTCTTTCGATCGATCAAACCAGATAGATTATGAAATCTTCTTCCTACAGCTTGTATGTTCTTGAATCTTGACTTGAATCACCTTGAGCATTGTCTAATAAAACCTATAGACTCTAAGATCTATATCTAGACAAGTTTGTGTTCACAATTTGCCAATTGTTCTAAACATTTAGAACCTAATAGTTTTAAACTGGAACACATGGTCTTTAGTATCCCAAAGCTTCACGACAGCACGGAGGAAATTCCACTTGATCTTAACATTCCTTAAAGCCTTGATTCCCTCTAAATTGCAGGCTGTAAAATTGGTCTTGGTGCTAAAATCAAAGCTAAGAACCCATCTATTGATATCACGAATGGTTGAATGGGGAAAATTTTGATTGTTAGCCATGTATAACTCTTGCATGTGATAATTGTTTCTTAATAACTTTGATTTAGAGTTTTGTTTGCAGGTAAGATGCTAAAATAAGCTACCTCAGCCCTTAACCAGGTTTAAATAGGTTTCAAGAGTTTGTAGTTGACCAAGAAAGTGTTTCATAGTCCCAAATGGAGATAATATTTTTTGAAAAACACAAAAACACAGAAAACGCATTGGAAAAGCGCGAGGAATCGGGGCAAAATTGGATGTGCCTGTTGGCACCTCAAAGTGCCAGTCGACACTCCCCAAGTGCTGATTGGCACTCTAAGGGTGCCAATTGGCACCTAGCTCAACCAAAGCCCAATTACCTTGTTTTGTGTCTTTAGGCACTTCACGGGTCCATTTTGACTCTGTTTTTTCACTAAAAAAAAAAAAAAATTGATTGCATAATTAAGTTCTCAAAAATTTGCATGGTTTACCAATCTGGGGTATTTAGACATGCTTTGTCCATTTGTTTTCCAAAAAAAAAAAATCACTTGCATCATTGGTTTCAAAAAAAAAAAAAAAAAAAAAAAAAAAAAAAAGAGGAAGAAGAGAAAATTATTCAAGTCAAGATTTTCCAAAGTCATGCATTTATCTCTTAAACTAGGGGCATTCGGCTATGCCTTATCCCCTCTCTCTGAAACAAGTAAAAATCACTTACCTCCCTTTTTTTTTTTCTTTAAATCTTTTCAAAAAATAAAAGGTCATTATGCATAAAGTTTTCAAACTAGGGGCATTTGGCCATGCCTCATTCAAGGAAGTACAAATCCCATTAGAAGTGGTCAGAAAAGTTTAAATTGTTTACTATAGAACTTCAATCATGTGAATTCTAAACTTGTCTCATCTGAGTTTCAACAAGATCAGAAGCAATCCAAAGATAAAGAGCTAAAAGCGGAAATTAATACAAATTTGTCTAAGGAACACCTTTTCTTGTTCTTGCAGGAAAATTAAGATACAAGTCAAGCATCATTCAGACTTCGGGTTCGCCTGCGGGAAGATCTCCTAGACCCACCCCTAGAGGAGCCATCCTAAGTGTCTCCTTCTTGACTTGCATAAAACCAAGATTCTTGTTATTGGTTCCAAAGTTCCAGATTTCTGATTCTCTCTTCCAAGGATCTTGTGTTGACATCAACCATTGCCATTTGGTTGTTCTGAAAAATCAACAGAGACAAGTGTTAGATCCATTATCATGGAGATTCAAGCAAAGAGCACTAAAGAAGCATCATCTTTTACCTAGTTCATTTCATTGAGCACATATTGAGAATAGTGAGTGCATGCTACAAGCTGCAAACCTCCAATCATTCGCATGCTTTCTTCCACAAGATCGACACCAACCTGAAGCACAAATCCACAAGTTTAAAATGACTCAATGAGCAAACATGAGGACAGAAGACTAAAGGATTCAGGAATATACTGGGTAATTCCAAGGGACATTTGGGGTATACTCTGGCCGGTCTAAATTCATAGAGCTATATGACTCACCAGGGTTCATCACTTCATACTGCCATGCTGGAAAATGAGGATATACCTCCATGAAAGAGCTAGAAGAGCCGTCAACATGGCTAGAAGGGGGACTCTCCTCCTTTTCAGATGATGAAGCCTAAAAGTGCAACATGCATATATTTTCACCAAATTTGAAACAAAGAATATAAGAGATGCAAGATGAGATGCAAATTGACTTTGGGAGGAAAGAAAGTTACCAAGGTTATAGGAATGCCAGCCATACATCCCGGCAATTGAGTTTGGACAAATTCAAGATAATCTCTTGGTGTCCCCGAAACAACATGGCTGACTCGAGCACGAGCAATTTCTTAATTAGCCAAAAGGTCTGCCAACTAATGGGAGGGACAAAGATGAATAGGAATAGTCTCAGGAGGGTACACATGTTGAACTTGAGACAATACTCAGTCACCAAGATACCAATATCTCCCATGGCCACACTCAAATAGTACTTGGTGGCCATTCAGCTCTTGAGCCCATTCACATTTAGCACGCTCCTCACAGCCAAGCCAAGGATCCAAAGACATCTAAAAATCACTAAGAACCCAGAATGAAAAGAAGCCAGACCACCAAAAAAAAAAAAAAACTCACATCATTGGCAGTCAAGTTATAAATCACCATACGCCAAACTTGCAAAGAATGCTTGTGAGGCATACAATCAATACTTAGGTAGCCAATGAAGAAACCTTGGATACATGTCACCAACATCTTCCCCAAAATATTCATACATCTAGACCTAAAAAAAAAAAAAAAAAAATCATCACATCATTAATGACACCACAAACAAAATGACCTTCCAAAACACACATAACCAGGAATTCAAAACCTTACCTGCCAAACAAATGGGGCACCTCTTAAGCTCAAGAGGCTACATCGAGAAAGTTGAGTCATGAAGTGCAAAATGGTTGCATAAGCCATGCCACCCGAATCATAATTCTTGATCTGGCCAATATCCCTCAGAGTCCACAAATAGCACAAGCTCATAGTACTACCCAAGTCTGGACATAAGAGAGTTCTAATGAAGAGAAGCATGAACATGCTAGTGCTGGTTGCTACAGTCTTACAGTTCTCAATATTGGTGTACAGCCACATTAAGGATACATTTTTGCTCCTAATTTTTAAGGCATCACACCTAAAAGACTTTTAATCTCTACTGAGGTGATGGAATCATTGACTTTAATTCTTTCACCACCTAATTTTAAGCCAGTAATGGCTGAGAAGTCAGAGGGTGTCAACATCACCTCACCAATGCCTGGAAAATGGAAAGTGCAAGTAGTGTCCCAGAATTGCTCTGACAAAGCAAGGAGTAATTAGAGATCCTCATACTCATTGGTATCATGATTCAATAGAGATTGGGAAAAGTTCTGGAAGCCGGCTTCATTAATGATGCTCTTAATGTCCGGGGACAATATCTCCCATATGTCTTTCAACATCTGGAGGCTAGCTCAACTCTTGAGGTTTTGCAAAATAAAGTTTAGCCAATCATTGAGATGTCCACATAACACCACGCCAAAATACTCATTCCAAGATCCCAACAAACAAAAAAATCTAACAAAAAATTCCATGTCCAATAAAAAATCCTATGCCAAAAATCCCATGTCTAACACCAACAAAAAATTCCATGTCTAACCAAAAAAAAATTTCTCCATGTCCAACAAAAAATTTCATTATAAAAAAAATCCCATCTCAAAAAAAAAAAAAAAAAAAAAAAAAAAATTCCCATATACCACCACAAAAAGTTTCCATTCCCATACCCATAAAAATTTCCATACTCATGAAATAAGACTTACACATTCCAACAAAATTTTAACACTCATCAAAAGTGGGTTTGTTCAATCAAGCCTACACATCAAATTTTCATGATTTCAATACCCATAAAATTCAAGTCAAAATTTATTCAACAATACCACAAGTTACATACATTGCCAAACTTCATGAGTCATCAACATTGTCCAAGTTTTATACCAAGTAACTCAAAAATTCAAAAATGCCCCAAAGCTAAGTGTACAACATGATCACACAAGGGTTTCTAACCAAATCATACAATGTTCAAAATTTCAACAAGAACAAACAACAACAAAATAACAACGTCTCAACATCAAGCTCTCAACAAAACATAAAATCAAAAAATTTGCCAACAAAGAAAAAATGAGCTCACCTTGAAGTCCTTTTCGGAATGTGGAGCATGGGTCTTAGGGTCTTGAAGAAGTCTCTCTTCCTCACTCCATTCAAGGGATGGATGATATTTCTTCCTATTGAAAGTTAGAAAAGATGGTCCCTTAGAAAATGCCATTGAAGATGCAAAAAATGGAGGTGTGGAGATGGGTTTCAAGAAAATGGGTTTGTTGCAAAGGTGGTCAAGAACACAAAGATCTGAAGAGATATTGTGGGAAATGAATGAAAACAAGTTTAGAAGCCTAGGGAAGTGATTTTCTAAGGAAGAAATGGTGTGAGAATGAAGAAAACGCAAGTGGAAGAAGCTTGTGAATAGTAATAATGGAGGAAGAAGAGGAAGTGAAAAAAAAATGTTGGAAACAAGCATAAAAGGGGGCCAAAAATTCGGCCCCCCTTTTTTTAACACACCTGGTTGCTTAGTCGAGTCACCCAAAATTGAGATAGAGAAGCCTCTTAATCGCCCCAAGTTCCAAAATAGAAAAGCCTCCTAGTTACCTCCCATTCAGATCAAGGTAGAGAAGCCCTTTGGTCGTCGCAGTTCAAGATTGAGATAGAGAAGCCTCTTAATCGCCTCAAGTTCCAAGATTGAGAAGCCTCGTGGTTACCTCCCATTCAGATCAAGGTAGAGAAGCCCCTTGGTCATCAGAGTTCAAGATTAAGATAGAGAAGCCTCTCAATCATGCCAGGTTCTAAGATAGAGAAGCCTCTTGGTTACCTCCCATTCGGATCAAGGTAGAGAAGTCCTTTGGTTGTCACAGTTCATGATTAAGATAGAGAAGTCTCTTGGTTACCTCTTATTCAAATCAAGATAGAAAAACCCCTTAATCGTCACAGTTTAAGATTGAGATAGAGAAGCCTCTTAATCACCTCAGGTTCCAAGATAGAGAAGCCTCTTGGTTACCTCACATTCAGATCAAGGTAGAGAAGCCCCTTTGTCGTCATAGTTCAAGATTAAGATAGAGAAACCTCTCAATTGCCCCAGGTTCCAAGATAGAAAAGCCATTTGGTTACCTTCCATTTAGATCAAGGTAGAGAATCCCTTTGGTCGTCACATATCAAGATTGAGATAGAGAAGTCTTTCAATCATCCTAGGTTCCAAGATAGAGAAGCCTTTTGGTTACCTCCCCATTCAGATCAAGGTAGAGAAGCCCCTTGGTCGCCACAGTTCCAGATTGAGATAAAGAAGCCTCTCAATCCACCCTAGATTTCGACTGAGATAGAGAAGCCTCTTAGTCACCTCAAATTTCAAGATTCAAGTTAAGTTTATCAGTTGTCAAGTAGGTCACGTATTCATAATTTTCATTTTTCAAAACAATAAAACACTAGTTCTATGTTCCAAGGTTTTAGGTTCTAGGGCTAGGAAATCTTTGAAAGATCAACCTCGATTAAATCATGGCTGCTAAAATCAGTGTCTTTGTTTTACATTGACATTCGATTTTAGAAGCTCTGTTAAAAAGGTCAGTGTCTTTGTTTTACATTGACATTCGATTTTAGAAGCTCTGTTAAAAAGGAGCATTTTGTAGACACTCGATTTTGCACCCATAATTTAATCTTGGGAGATGGCTAGAGTGACCATTCATATACCCAAAATTTAGGGTTGCATTACATGCATTAATTCATTCATTGCATATATTAAAAATGATCTTGAAATTCTAACAACCACGACGGTATGTCTGATTCTTGAATCAGACCATTGGATTGAAAGATATCACAAGATCGAGTTTTCACGGTTTGCATGCATTTTGTTTGGGTGGAACCAATCAAGTGTGATTAATTTAAATTAATTCTGATTTGTTAAAAAATTAAAATTAATTAAATAATTTTGTGATTGGTTGTTGGTTAGTGTCAAAAATAGGCCTGCTTGCATGGGAATAAAGTGGATAATCAGATAACAAAGAAGTTATAGATAATTAAGTCTTTTTGGAATATTTATCTATAAGATAATTATCATTTTAAAGACTTGAATATGAAGAAAAAGGGATTAATTTTTAGAACAAGGATTAAAAACGTGGCTAGGTACAATTTTCAATAAAAAAATCCTCAAAAAAGGAGTCCAAATTAGACCAAAACTCAAATGTGGGCCAGACACCCAAGAGGGCTTGTCGGCACTCTTGGAGTGTCGATCGACACTTCCTGAGTTCTGATTGTCCCAAATGCTTGGCCTGGCCCAAGAGCTTCTTGATTGAGATAAAGCCTATCTTTTTCGACTTTTTAGAGGTAAGGACACATTCCAATTCATATTTGATCTCATTTAGCTTATTTTTTAAGCATCCTAACCTCTACAAATAGAGGAAAAAGATTAGAATTAAGAGCTCTTATTTTCTAACATCTCTTCTCCCCTTATGTTGAAGATGTTCTGGAGGTTTTTACTTTAAGAACTTATTTTTTGTAAGTAAAGTATTTTAGATCTCAAAGAAGTGAAATCCTCTTTGATTTCTAAAATATTCTTCTACTGAAGAGCACGCTCATGCAAGAGGTATTTAGTTATATTCTTCTATCTGTTGTTGTTGTTTTTTTTTTTTTTTTTTTTCATTAGTTAATATGTTGTGATTGTTCGTTGGATGAATGCGGTTAATATATTTCATTTTTATTGTGTCTTGTTCTTAATTCATATTTGCCATGCTTATATACTTAGTTGAAATTGTCTTTGACATGTTTTTTAGTTGATTGTTTGTTTTAATTTTTCTTTTCTTTGATTTCAAAATCGGCTAATGATCATTAAAACTTTTTTTAAAACTCAAAACTGATCTGTATATTCATTAAATACAAATCTGGATTTTTTTTGGTCTCAAAACTGATCTGTATTTCATTAAATACATATTTGAATTTTTTCTGGTCACAAAACTGATTTGTATTTTCATTAAATATAGATTTGAATTTTTTTTGTCACAAAACTGATTTGTATTTTCATTAAATACAGATCTGATTTTTTTGGTCACAAAATTGGTCTGTATTTTCTTTAAATACAAATTTGTTTTTTTTTTTTTGTCACAAAACTGATTTGTATTGTCATTAAATACATATCTGATATTTTTTCTGTCATAAAATAGATCTGTATTTTCACTAAATACAGATCTGAAATTTTCTTTTTTATTAAATTGCAGATTTTGAAATTTCAAAGAAGGAATTAAGAGTAAAATTAAAGTCTTTCTTTTTAATATGTGATGCATGTATAATAAGTTTGTCTCATGAATGTGAATCCTCTTTTAAAAGTCTTTTTTTTTTTTTTTTTTTTTTACTTTCAAAAATAGATTGATTTTTACAAATCAAATCTCTCTCCTTTTTTTTTTTTTTAACTTTACCAAAAAAAAAAAAAAAAGATTTGATTTTTCTTAATCAAATCTCTTTTTTTTCCTTTACAAAAACAGATGTGATTTTTACAAATCGAGTCTAATTTTTTTTAATAATTTTCAAGACAGATCTGATTTTTCTTTTTTAAAAGAGGACATTATTCCAAAGTCAAATTTGTTTAAATTAATTTTGTTAAGTGTTTGTCTTGTGTATTATAACACATCATTCAACATCATACAAAAAGGGTATATAATGGTCATTAGATTCTAGAAGACTAGACTCTGTCTGGACGGGATAGGTGCCTAACACCTTCCCATTCTGTAACCTAGCCCCCGAACTTAGGATTTTGGATAGCTAGACTAGTGTTTTGTCTTTAATTTTGGTTGAATGTAATTAGGACCAAAGCTTTATATATATATATATTGCATAGATTGTAACTAGGACCAAAGCCTTATAAGGTTAATCTACCAAATTGTACTTTTTTTTTTTTCAATCAATGGCATTTGACGTATTTTGAATATGTGCTTGTTTTTATTTTTTATTTTTTTTGTATAAAAAAAATAAGTGGCGACTCCACACCACTTACCCAAAAAGAGAGGAGCCTTAAAGTACCCAAATCTCTTTTTTGAGAGCACCCAAGTTCCCTGTCTCTCACAAAAGGAAAGTTTTCTGCATTAAAATTGAGGTTTTGAATGAAGCCCACATCGTTTGGGAGGTGTTCCAAACCCTAATTTTTCAACTATATAAAGCTTTACATGTTATATTTCAAAGAAGGCAGAGAAAAACCTAAGGAAAAACACAAGATTCAATAGAAATAGTGAATCAAAATGGGAGTTTTTCAGAAAACATCCTCAAGTCAATATTTTCTGATTGGGCCTTATTTGGCCTTGATATTTGAGTTTTAAGATTACTAATCACTTCCTTTTTGATTGTGAATAGATTTGACTGAGGGGAATGATCAAATTCAAGCCTAGGAGCTTTTGTTTTGAGGTATTGAGTTTTAAACTCTTTTCTTTCATTTTTGCTTTAATCTTATTTTTAATCTTGTTTCTTTGCTCTGTTTGTGTTTAGATATGTTTGTTTAGCCTAGGGTTTAGTAGTTTTTATGTTTAAAAGCATGTTAGGTTGTTAGTTTCTTTAGTTTTTGTTTCTACTCTGTTTTTTGCTTTTTGTTTTGGGTTAGGGTTCTTGAGTATGTCTATGTGCACATGCTTTCTGCATGCACATGTAGACTTGAAGTATGCGTGAGTATATAACTGGCCTACGTATGCAAGCCTATGTATGCATATGTGTATCCGTACTCAAGCCCAGAAACCATAATCTAAGTTTTTCTGCTTCTGTTTCTTTGTGCTTTATATAATATGCCTTTGTTTGGTTCCCTTTTATGCCTTTTAAGTCTCTATTCCTTTGTTTAATTACTTGTTGCCCTTAACATGCTAGATTAGGGTTTCTTTTTTATTTCTTGCTTTAATGCCATGAGCATGCACTCACATGGCCATCCATTGATGCATAGGTGTTGAGATGTAGTAAGGTAAGTAAGGTAAGTCATGCATTTACATGAACATGCATTTGGTATATGTTTGATGATGACTATGAACATGCATTGGGTACATGATCATCTAATTACATGTTTGTGTTTCTGCCATGAATACATGCTGCCATGATTTGTTTGTTGCCTTGGATGTAATGAGATAGGAACATGCTAGAGTTTATGATGATATGATGCCATGATAGATGTATGTTAGGGTCTTAGGATTATTGATGCCAAGTTGTATGCTTAGATGTATGCTTGTGTGTATGTGAGTATTGAATGCAATGTTGAATGTGCCTTTAATAAGATTAAGATATAAGACACAATGACTGGAAGCCGACCCACGGGTCAAGCAGTTTTAAGTGCCTAACTCGTTCCCAAAACCATACCTAAACTCTGAACCCATACTTTGGTAGTAAGACTTAGTCCTTTCACGTAAGGGCTCTATTAAATGGTTCCTAGACCGAATCTAGGTGGTGACTCCAATCTTTTCTCCACCTTGGTCCACTTGGTCGAGGCATACTCCCCCTTTCCTTAAGGATGAAACCACGCGCCCACAGTGGCGACTCCAATGGGGATAGAGAGTTTGATTCAAATGTGCCATATCTCTTAATCTTAATAAAGACTTGTTCAATACTTGTTTTCACACACTTCACTTGGTTCTTTTATCCCTTTTACCCCGGTTGGTGATGAGTGGGAAGTTGAGTGTGCTCTATTCGGGCCAAAGTCTTTCGAAATTCATCCTACCGACTCACAATCTTTGCCATTGCCTATGATGGGCTTTGAGTACATTACGATTTACCACCAATCCATAAAGGTCCATTTAGGCCCTTGGTTGGAATTATGGCCCACCTACTTGTTAGTGACCTACTGATCTGTCCCTTTAGCTTTAAGGAGCTTACCCACATTTAGAGAGATCATAGAACCTATCAAAAAGAGGGTACCCTTTATATCTCTTGTGTGTTCAACCATATCTCTTGTTTTCACCTAATTCTAAAGACAAATAAAAGATAAAAGATGTAAAATTAAAGGATGACCCAAAAGTTATAGCATACCCTAAGATATTTGGGATGAAAGAAAAGAAGTTCTCACATACAAGAGGCTTATCCCAAAGTCTAAATGTATATCTTAACTTGAAAGGTTCATAAGACCATAGCCTAATTAGTATCATAAGCCTAAATCAAAAGGCCTTTTGAAAAAGAGAACCTTGAGCTTAAGGTAATAAGTATACTATGGACTTAGCATCCAACATCCTACATGTCAAAATGAAATTCTCTAATCTTAGGCCTCTTTGTTATATGCCTAGGCCTGAAATGATGAGAATTTCATGGACTTTGAGGGGAAGGCTACAATGTATTCTAGCTAGAAGGCTACTTCAAAAAAATGATGATAATGAAATGAAAAAGAAGAGTCCAAAGGTGATGAATACATTGTATGCCCATATTTGAGACAAAAGGGTTGAAAATCTCTAAGTATATTTTAATGAAAGCCCATGAGAGTAAGATGAGAGTATTATTGTAAATGGACTAAACCTCAAATGAAACAAGGGGCAAAGTTAATGAGAGGAATGAGAGTGATTTTGTAATTGGGTTTTCATTGAAATGGACTCAAAGACTTTCTAAAAACATCTAAAGTTAAAAAGAACTTTTTATTTGGGACATAGACTTAATAAAAATGGGACATCTTTTCAGGCATCATTGCACCACCAAGATCAAGAAAGCACATCAAGATTGATGACACTCCTATTTGGGTCCGAGAAAGACACGGAAGACGTTTGGTCAAGATTGATGACACACATCAAGAAGAAGTATTTCAAGAAGGAGAATCATCTTAAGTAACAATGGCCGCTCCAATTGATGATGAGACCGCACAAAAGATATTCAAGGCAATAGAAGAGCAAAATGATGTTCTCAAGAATATGGGGGGTCGTCTTACCAAGCTAGAAGAGGTAAAGCTCAAAAAGACCGTACATGTGGCTATACATGATGAAGATGAGGATCGGGATGAAAGGGATAAGGTCGTGTATGAAAGAAATAAGCAATTTGAAAAGCTCACCATGGATGCCGTGGCCATGAAGGAAAAGACGGAGAAGATGAAACTAGCCTTTCGTAAGGCCCAAGGGATGGATCATTGTCTCTATAACATGGGAGGCATAAGTTCAAAAACTCCCATTGTAAGGTTGAATTTATTCAACCATCTAATTGACTTTATTCCGTGCCAAATTTGCTTGTATTTTAGCATTTAGTAACCCTGTATTTAGGTGGGTTTGTTGTAAGGGTAGTGAGTGAGATAGAGTGAAGTTTGCTCAAGAGTGTGCAAGAAAACAGAGACTCGTGGCTTGGCCTCGCGGGTGACTCGCGGCTGCAAGCCGCCAAACGCAGGACACGTGCCAAGCATGCCGGAAGGTGAACAGTTATGCTAGCTGGAGCACTACAGAAAAAACAGGACAACTGCCATACAGTTATCTCGCAACTGGATCTCGCGACTTAGTCAAGCTGCGAGGTCAACCCATAAGCCACCCCTGTTTTGTAAAACCTGACATTTCACATTCCTCTCCCACTCCAGTATAAATACCCCTTTTACCTACAAATGTAAGAGAGCTTCCAGAGAGAATTTTGAGAGAGAAACCCTAAAGAAAAACAAGATTGATTCACCCACAATCTATACATTAGAGTCTCTTCAAATTTCCTCAACTCTCTTCCTCTCCATTGTCAAATCCTTGAGAGGCATTTTACCAAACCTTGTTCTCACCATATTCATCACTGTGAGAGAGCTGTTTGGATTTCTGGAAAGCAGTTAGGAAGGAACCAATCTTCATTGGTTGATGCTACGGTCTAGTAGCGGAATCCAGGAAGCTAGAAAAGAAAAAGGTTCGGCGCAACCTCGTTGGAGCAAGAAGCTTGAAGGGCTTAGGTGCACTGGGTAGATTAGGCTTGGAGGGTCTATTGCTATCCTTGTATCCCAACTATATTTTCTAGTGGATTGTTTACCACTTGGAGGGCGGCGAAGAGGTTTTACGCCGAGGGCTTTGGTTTCCTCTTCGATAACACATCGCGTGTTGTCTTTGTGTTTGCATCTTCCTTCCCTTTTATCTTTGCCTTTTATTATCTACTGTGGGTTGAGATTTTAATTTGGCTTAGTTAGTTTTTCCAATTCCGTATTATAGCTTATGTTAAGTTTCCGCACACTAGTTGTTTGACATAATGCTTGAATTGGTTAAGTTGTAATTTGGGGGGTCTAAACGTTCAAGGGTGTTTATATACATATTTGAACTTTCATTTGGTATCAGAGCAGGTACACTGTTATTGGTTTCATTACCATTGTGTGATTCTTGACTCCCTTTTGAGATGGATCGGTCTCAATCCCTAAATGCACCTCCATATTTTGATGGTAGTAATTATGCTTTTTGGAAGGTTCGCATGAGAGCTTTTCTGTATTCTATTGATGAATCTATTTAGGATGCTGTTGAGATTGGTTGGACCAGACCTGAGGCAGCCAAATCCACATGGGATAAGGCAGCACTTGCTGCATCTAATGCTAACAGTAAAGCACTCAATGCTATTTTCTGTGGTGTGTCTCCAGATGAATTTCATAGGATTTCTCACATTACTGTTGCCAAAGAAGCATGGGAGATATTGGAAACCACCTATGAAGGCATGAAGAAAATGAAAGACACCAAGTTGCAAATGCTGACCACTCGGTTTGAAGAGCTCAAAATGAGTGAGGATGAGTCCTTTGACTCTTTCTATGGGAAGCTAAATGAGGTGGTTGTCAGCAAGTTCAATTTGGGGGAGAAAACGGAGGATTCTAAAATTGTAAGGAAGATCCTTCGATCTTTGCCGGAAAGTTTTCGTGCTAAAGTGACAGCGATTGAAGAGAGCAAGGACCTTGATGACATCAAAGTCCAGGAGCTGGTTGGTTCTCTTCAGACTTATGAGATGTCGCTGCCCAATCAACGGAAGAGTAAATCTCTTGCTCTTAAGACCATTAATGAGAAGGTAGAAGATCAAGACTCATCGGGAGAAGATGTGGTTGACAAAGATGTTGCATACCTTGTCAAAAATTTCAGAAAATTCTTGAAATTCAAAAATAATGGCAAATTTGGTGATAAAGGAAAATTCCAAAGTTTAGGAAGGGAGAAAAAGGAATTCAAAAGGAAAGATGGAAAAGAATCCCAACCTACACAAGGTGTCACTTGTTTCGAATGTAATGGGCATAGACACTTTAAGAAGGAATGTCCGAATTTTTTGAAATCGAAAGGCAAAGTGTATGCCACGACATTGAGTGACTCGGATTCATCTGACTCAGAATCTGAAGAAAGCTGTGATGGAGAGGGGAAGTACTCAGCTTTTATGACTATTGCTCATGTTGAGTCTTCAGACGAGTTGAATCTGCTTGTACGAGACCTTGGAGAACATAGTGATGAAGAATCACTGGGAATTGTTGAAGAATCAGATACTGAAGAAGATGAAAGCACAGCCAATCTTCAAGAGAATTATAACTCACTCTTGGAGAAGTCGGGTGAGTACACAAGGGTGGCCAAGGCTGCTGTGAGAAAAATGAAGAAGGCAGAGGAGGATTACAAAAGTCTCCTAATCCGATATAGGGAGGCCAAATGTGAGATAGAAACACTGAATGGTGAGCTGTCCGAAACTTACACAAAAGTGAGATTTATTGAGCAAGAGGTTGTGCAAGCAAATGCTGAAATAGAGAGGGTCACCACCAGGAAGCTAGATGATGTTATTTCATCTCAAAAGAGCTTTTTAGACAAATCCAGGTTGGGATATACCGGAGGAAGTAGCTCATCTGAAAATGTCACTAAAGAAGTGAAGTTTATAAAGGCCAAAGAATCAGCCGATGTTGGTCCTACTGCTGAGAAGCCCAAAATTGAGGAGAAGAGAAATGTGGGGAACGAACGGTTGCTGAATACCCGTAATCAATCTGTGAGCAGGTCTGAATCTCGTGCCAAGTCACGCCCACGACCACAAAGAGGTCCTAGAGCAACTTATGTGTGTCATCAATGCGGACTTCAAGGGCATACTCGACCAAATTGCCAAAAGTTGATAGCAAAGAATAGTGCAACTCCTTAAAGGGCACGAGGACCTAGAAATGATAGAAGAAATTGGGCAGGTGAACAATCTAGAGATCAAAATGGTGATCCCGGAATGATGAATGTGATGAAGATGATTGGTGCATTCACCAACTGCTTGGAAAGCTTCTCATGAAAGTTTGAAAGCCCTAACTCCCGTACCCAATCCTATAAGGAAATCACCCCAAACGCAAGTGACGTGTGGGTGAAAAAGGGTACTCATGCATAAGCATTACAACATGTCCATGTGTTAATACTTCCTATACTTTGCGACGATGTTTGTTTGTTTGCTTGTTGTTTTTGCTGTTGGTTGTTTGCTTGTCTACTTGTGCATACTTTTAATTTTTTGTTTTTGATCAATCTTTTTCTTCTAGTGTCAAAAATCCAAAAATCACATAAAAAATTAGAAAATCAAAAAAAAGTTTGATTGACATTGTTGAGCTTTTGTCTCAAAACCTGTTTTGTCTTGTACCTTTGTGCTAATGGCTTTGTGCATTTTCGAGCATTGCTTGTTTCTTTGCACTCATATCATTGTGGGAGAAATCTTGAAATCTATGTGATTGTTGTAAATAGATCTTCAATCTTGTCATGAATGATTAGTGAATGGTTATGATGATCTTGAGACTTGCATAGACTTGTGTCTATATATCTTCCCACTCTTCATTTTTGTTTTTTCTAAGAAGAGCTCACCAAATGTAAATCTCCAAATGAAAAGAGATTTTGAACTGCAAAAGCCTGTCGCACATTCTAGTATTCGACTAGGAAAAAGGGTAAGCGACCTTATATTAAAGAGAATGTTTATTCAAAAAGCCAAAGGCTTGTTCATTAAAGTGAAATATCAAATATCACTCTCACAATGAAAGGTGATTGCCTCAGAAGATCAAAATGATCAAATGTTATGATTGAAAGTGGAGTCAAATGTAAAGCTCCAAGTTATGTTATCAAGTTTTGTGGGAGGTCATATATACATATTTCTATAATTGAGATGGGTCACATAATCTAGTGCTAATTGTGTATGCCTTGGTTGAATTGATCATTGAAACTTCACATTAGACTAAGGACTATCTCATTGTTGATATCCACACACAACACACAAGTTTATGTTCAATAAATGCCATATTCATTTGTATGATTGTACTTGATGAAATGTGTTTTCACATGCTCAATCTTTGTTAATTCAAGCACAAAAAGATTTTTGAGTGTTTTAGGTGTTTTTGGAAAGTATTTTGTTTGAAAAATATGAAAATTTCAAAAATCCAGTTTTGTGCTGTTTTGGCGACTCAGTTGCTGGTATGTCAAGTTGCGGGCCTCAGTCGCTTCTTCGTGAGTCATTTTTGGCGACTTATTCGCGAGTGGAAGGTCCAGTCGCGAGGGTTACTCAGAGATTTTTGCGGCTCAGCTCGCGACTCTCTCGCGGGTAGAAGTTCCAGTCGCGAAAAACACTTAGAAAAATTTTTCAAACTTTTGTCTTTGAGTGTTTTGGTGACTTGAACTGGCGACTTGTTGGCAACTCTCTTCAGTCACGAAAAACGCGTGTTTGGCAAAAATAAGGGCAGTTTTTAAATCTTTTTCAGTTTTTACCTCGAACTTTTGTGACTGTTCATCTTCTCTCTCAACTGTCTCCTTCCCAAACACTCCGTGCTCCCATTTCCAAACTCCATTGTTGCTTCTTTTCAGCTCAAAATCTTCAAGTAACAGGTATGAGTTTTCATTCTTGAACTCCTTTCTACTTGATTTTGAGTTTTTCCCCCTTGATTTTTTGCATTTGTTTATGTTTTTGAGAAGGGTTTATGTTACGGCTATTGCTCTATGTTCTTGCTAGGCTTGTGGTTGCTGCTGCTTGAGTGTGAAATTATTTTAGTTGATGTTTTTGGTCCTCATCATGTGCTTAGCTAAATTTTTTTTTGGTTACTCATTTTATCTAAACTTGTGCTGATGAGTTGTTTCTAAATGTTCCCATTGTGGATGTGTAGTTTACTATGCTGATTGTGCATGTTCTATTGTGTGAATCTATTGGGAGCACCTATGAGCTTCACTATGCTGATTATGAGTCATGTCATTTTCATTCTATTGTATGTCTCATTGACATATATTTGTCTTTAGGATATTTTCTATATCTGCTGCTTTAATTATCCCCTGCATTCTCCCTGTTATTCTTGTGTGTCCACTTTTTAAGCCTGTTCATCTGTGCGGTTGATTTCAGTAGCATGAGGTTTAATTGTTTTTAGTTCATTTGAGTGGAAGCATTTTTTTCCTTATCACTAACAAAGTTCTGTTTTGTCCTACACATGTTTTGTACTATGTTGTTGTGGCCTCTTCTGATTGTTCACAGATGGCTCCCTCACCTCCGAAGAAGAAAACTCCTGCAAAGAAGGCTGACAAACGATTGAAAATGGATTCTAATCTGTTTAGGTCAGTTCAACACTTTGAGAGATACAAGTACTTCTTCTTGAAAGCAGGAATTATACAAGAAAGATTTGTAGATTTGGAGGATTTAAGAAACTCCTTTATCCCAGCTGTTTTGAAGGGAGAGGATGGGAAAAGCTTCTGAGTGATCTCCCTGTAGTGTGTGAACCCCTGATTAGGGAGTTTTATTCAAATGCTGTGATAAGGGAGAATGATTTAAGCTGTTGGGTTAGAGGTAAAGAATTCATTTTGGATGCACATGTCATTGATGATGTGCTAGGGCTTGAAGGATTAGAAGATCAGGAGTTTGTCAATTACAAAGATAGGATTGTATCTATTGAAACTGTTCAACAAAGGATAGGTGGACAGAGAGAAGGGAAATGTCTGAATACCACTTCTAGTGGACATGAGGTGTCTAACAATAATCATGATGTTTAACCTCTATCCCATAAAGAAGTTGACTACAATCAACTGTGCAAGAGCAATTTTTCTGATGGATCTCAAAGAAAATAATTTCATTGACATAAGTTCCCACATATATGACACCATTGTGGATGAGACAAGAACAACCTCTAGGCCAAAATTGATCTTTCCTAGTTTGCTAATGAGAATCTTTAGAAAGAAGGGTGTTCCAATCCCTCAAGACATCAGTCCCATGTCCACATCCTCTGCAATTAACAAGCTTACCTGCAAAAGGATAAGTGTTAGGCTTCCAGGAGAAGAAGATGAAGGTGATGAAGGAGAGGGTGTCCCAAAAGAGACTGAGGCAGAGGCAGCAGGGCATGCATCAACCTCAACACCCAAGAGAAGTGGCAAAAGGACTAGAGCATCAACTTCTTCAGATACACCTCTAGATGCTTTTCAAATCATTATGGAACGACTTGATGGGATCAGAGGAGTCCAGACTGAGCACTCTGAGAGGATGAGAGCCATGCAGGACCAGATTGATATTTTGTTTGCAAAACTTGACAGCTTCACCACCCAGCATGGACAGTGACCCTTTGGCCATTCCGGTCAAAAATGGGGAGATGTTTCTTTCTATTGTTAATGACATTGTTGATGAGAAGCAGAAAAACAGCTCTTAAGGGGGAGTAATGTGTTGAGGGGGAGTTGTCAAAATCAGAAACTTTGTTTATATATGCTTATGTTTTGGGTATTTAATGTTTATATGGGTTTAATACACTGTGGTTTTGGTGTATTCTTGTTTCTAACTCATAACTTATACTCTTGGTTTAATCTTTTATATATTTTGTTGATGTTATTTAGGATAATATTGTGTTTTGTACCCATGTGCTTTTGTAAGCTTTTAGGGTTAATGTTTTTATGCATATTCTGTAGGTTTTATGGTTTGTACCTTGCTTAATGCAGCCTTTTATGCTATGTTGAAATCAGTACTTATATCTAAATGTCTTGCATTTTGATTTATGTACTGTCACTCTTGTGCCTTTGTAGGATTGTTCCTAGATGCATATACTTTGTGTATTATGCATTGGTTGAGTGTTGAGCATACAAGTATCTTGCCTTGTGCTTGTTAGCTTGTATGTCCTTGTGTTCATTCCAAGTGTGAATGAGCACTGTGATCACTACCTTGTGGTATTCACTTGGTTGATCAAGCCATGATTTGATTCTTCTCTTCATCTTTGCTTGATCACCCTTAGCTTGTTTCATATGCATTTCATGTTTTTCTGCATACAATGATCATGGTGTATTGTTATGTTTCAGGAGTATTATGTTCATATGATTCAAGTGCTTCACAGCTTCTAGAGTTAGGTGTGAGTGAGTTTTGCTCAACTGTTCCCAACTCACATGTTAAGTCTAGAGTCTGTTTTAGGGTTTTGTCACGGAATAGCCAAAGCAGGAGATTGTAAGGTTGAATTTATTCAACCATCTAATTGGCTTTATTCTGTGCCAAATTTGCTTGTATTTCAGCATTTAGTAACCCTGTATTTAGGTGGGTTTGTTGTAAGGGTAGTGAGTGAGATAGAGTGAAGTTTGCTCAAGAGTGTGCAAGAAAAAAGAGACTCGCGGCTTGGCCTCGCAGGTGACTTGCGGCTGCAAGCCGCCAAACGCAACACACGTGCCAAGCATGCCGGAAGGTGCACAGCCATGCTAGCTAGAGCACTATAGGACAAAACAGGACAACTGGCCATACGGTTATCTCGCGACTAGATCTCGCGACTTAGTCAAGCCGCGAGGTCAAGCCGTGAGCCACCCCTGTTTTGTAAAACCTGACGTTTCACATTCTTCTCCCACTTCAGTATAAATACCCCTTTTACCCACAAATGTAAGAGAGCTTCCAGAGAGAATTTTGAGAGAGAAACCCTAAAGAAAAACAAGATTAATTCACCCACAATCTATACATTAGAGTCTCTTCAAATTTCCTCAACTCTCTTCCTCTCCATTGTCAAATCCTTGAGAGGCATTTTACCAAACCTTGTTCTCACCATATTCATCACTGTGAGAGAGCTGTTTGGATTTCTGGGAAGCAGTTAGGAAGGAACCAATCTTTATTGGTTGATGCTACGGTCTAGTAGCGGAATCCGGGAAGCTAGAAAAGAAAAAAGTTCGGCGCAACCTCGTTGGAGCAAGAAGCTTGGAGGGCTTAGGTGCATTGGGTAGATTAGGCTTGGAGGGTCTATTGCTGTCCTTGTATCCCAACTATATTTTCTAGTGGATTGTTTACCGCTTGGAGGGCGGCGGAGAGGTTTTACGCCGAGGGCTTCGGTTTCCTCTTCGATAACACATCGCGTGTTGTCTTTGTGTTTGCATCTTTCTTCCCTTTTATCTTTGCCTTTTATTATCTGCTGTGGGTTGAGATTTTAATTTGGCTTAGTTAGTTTTTCCAATTCCGTATTATAGCTTATGTTAAGTTTCCACACACTAGTTGTTTGACATAATACTTGAATTGGTTAAGTTGTAATTTGGGGGGTCTAAACGTTCAAGGGTGTTTATACACATATTTGAACTTTCACCCATTGCATTGCCTCCAAAGTTCAAGATTTCTAATATGGAAAAATTTGATGGAACTAGAGATTTGAAGCAATATGTTAGGAGATATCTAAGCATTGCCGAAATCAAAGGATTAGATGAGAAGCAAATTTGCATGCATTTCCTTTTTCACTCATGGGAGGTGCATCAAAGTGGTACTATAGCTTAGATCCACAAAAGACCAAGGTGTGGAATGAGCTAGTGGAGTTATTCGTAGATAAATTCATCTTCAACACCATGATTGATGTGACTCTAAGGGACTTGGAGACCACTATGCAAGGTGTAGGAGAGACATTCTCCGAATATATGACAAGGTGGAAAGGAAAGGCATCAAGAATGGTTAATAGGCCAAATGAGAAAGACCAAATCAACATGATTACCAAGAATTTGCTTCTGGCATGTAATAGAAGGCTCTTGTCATCGCCTGTTAGTTCTTTTGGGGAATTGTGTGATTGTGGAACTAGGATAGAAGATGCCATCAATAATGGGAAATTGGAGAAAAGTGAGACTAAACCTCCAATCAATAAGACATATAGGGGAGGAGTAACTACTTTTAAAGCACCCATTCCCGTAAATGTAAGTGCCATTATACTTCAACAAACCTTATCCTACCCAAGCTTCACAAAGAAATCCCGCTGAGAATTTTTTGACCTAGGAATGACCCTCGCCCAAGCATATGAAAATTTGACCTCCAAATAATTCATCAAACCTCTAGATCCCACATCTATGCCTAATCTTGTACCTTATACTTGGAACCTCAATGAATATTGCTACTTCTATTAGAAATCTAGCCATAAAATCGACAATTGTTTCCGCCTCAAACATGAAATACAAGACCTCATAGACAATGGAACTTTCCCGAATCCCAACATTATTACCAAGCCTAACATTAAGAAGAACCCCTTGCCTGATTATCACCAAGCTCCTCCTCCATATCAGAATTGGGTGCAAATAGACGAGATTGAATGGGATTGTTCAAAGTTGATAAAGACCATGAAGGTTAATGTAGTGGAAGTCCATGGAATATAGGATGATAAAGATGAGAGTTTGAAGAATGCGGTGGCTGTGTGGGGGATACTCCCCAAAGGAATAACCGAATTAAAGAAAAGAGTCGTGAAGGACAATGTGGCAAACATTGCTAGAAGTGGGAAGCACTACAAGCCATCCTTTTTAGAGAGGGATCATCTTAGTAAGGACATAGGAGAAGGGTTCAAGCCCATGGAACCTAAAGGGAAGGAAGAGAAAGAGGTGTAAGATAGGGTCTTGACCCTATTGAAGAAAACTCAAGCTCATGTATTTGTATGGGGCTTGCTAATGTCCTCTCACAAAAATCGTAGTGCTCTCTTAGATGCTCTGAATAGGAAGGAGGTACCCATTGAAACTGCTCTACAAGAAATGCTATCTCTCATGGGGGTTGAGGCTCCATCTAACCCTTCCCTCACCTTTTCCGATAAAGAACTCCCTCCCGAAGGAGCCACTCACACTAGGCCTTTGCAAATCACCATCTAGTGCATGGGTGCCAAGGTTCCAATAGTGCTTATTGACAATGGATCTATATTGAATGTATGACCTTTTAGGACCGCTCTCACCATTGCGTTAGATGTGGAGACAATCATTCCCTCTCTTTTAACTGTTAGGGAATATGAAAATACTTTAAGGAAAGTTATGGGAACCTTCAAAGCTCCTTGCAAGATTGGTCCATTGGAGACAATTGTGGAATTTCACGTGATGGACATCACTCCTAACTACAACCTTCTCTTAGGAAGTTCATGGCTTCATACCATTAGGGCTATTCCTTCTTCTCTACACCAAAAGATGAAGATCCATGGAAATGAGGGATTGCTATAGTGATTGGTGATGGTGAAATCCTAGCACCTGTTTGTGGACTTAAGGAAGAAGGAAGTGAGCTTTAAATGAGTGGCTTCGAGTTTGTGAACATGGCTAATTATGGATTAAAAGATGAAAGGTATACTACAGATTTGCTCCCATATTATAGCCATAAGGTGATTGCAATGATGAAGAACATGGCTTATATGCCTGGTATGGTTCTTGGAAAATAAGGAAGATGGGTGGTTGAATTCCTTGACTTCAAGACTCAACTGACCAAGGAAGGTTTATGATTCATTGAAGGCTATGATGGGATCAAAATGAACCTTGATACTCTTAATGGAAACTTTGTAAAGGAAGGGGAGACTTTCCTTTTTGTGGCTTTCTTGAACTTTGGGTAGGTAAGGATGGAAAAGTGTATCCTGGTTTGGAGATGTTCTTCAATGAGAAGCTTACTTTCAAGAAGAAACCTATTGTGGTGATTGAGGAAGTTCAAGAGAAGGTCGATTGGGTGGACTACATGGGTGATGAAGCAATGGAGACTATCCTGAAGATGGGATGGGACGTGTTCGCCATCACCAATAAAGAACCAAATGATCCTTCTACCTTCATCATGCTTGCTGTGGGGCACCTTAATAATTTGACTTAGGTTGGATTTTCTAACAATGTGGGAAAGAAATTTTGCAATGCGAGCTCCAATGTACTTTTCAACATTTTTAATAATATGATTCTGATTTGGCTTATTTTGATGTGTCCCAAAATATTGAAATTATGCTCTTAAATGATTCTAATGAATTTTAAAATCAAATTAATAAACAATTGGAAAAGAAAATTGAAGCTATGGAACCAACTTTTGAAACTCTTAATTTGGGCAATGATGAGACACTTAATTAAAATTGGCTCAACCTTAGATGAAAAAGAAAGAAAAGATCTCAAAAAGCTTCTCACAGAATTTTAAGAAGTGTTTGCATGGTCCTATGAAGATATGCCTGGTATTGATCCTGAGATAGCTCAACACCACATTGATACCCATGCTCACATGGTACCCGTTAAGAAAAAGTTGAGGCATATGAGAACCTTACAAAGCTTGTCTTGAATGTTCACTCTTTCCCCTTATGAGGGCCTTGCCCCTAGTTTCAAAAGTTTGATCCATTTTTATCTTTCATTCTCAAATGGGCCTTGCCCCTAGTTCAAAGGGTTTGGTCAATTGGTTCAAAAAAGGTTTCATCTTTTAATCCTTACTGGGCTCTTGGTGAGCCTACCCATGTCTTTGGGTTTTAGGGCTTCAAAACTTTTGCAAAGCATGAATGGGTTCAACATCTTTTCAATAAAGCCTATAACATATCCATGATCTTTGGATCTTTTGCTTTTGAAAAAGATTTTTGAATTTTGACCCAAAAGCTAGGGTATGTTATGGTCCAATGCCTTCCTCCAAAGTCTATGATATACTCATGATCTTGAGCTCTCTTGATTGGAAATTTTTTTTAAACAGACCCAAAACTTAGGGTATATCATGGCTTTGTGGATCATCTTTCATCTTCTTTTTGAATTTTTCCTTTCAAAAATTAATATTATTATTATTTATTATTTTTATATTTTTATATTTTTTTTTGAAAAGTCTTCCTCTTTTTTCTTTTTCTTTTTTTTTTTGAAAATTCAACTCTTGAGAAAAAGAAAATATTTAAAAAGGTCTTTTTTTTTCAAAAAATATTTTCCTTAAAAATATTTTTCTGTGCAAAAAATTTCTTTCTTGAAGATTGTTTAGAAAATTCCACTTCTGAGAAAAAAATAGAAAAAAATAAAATTATTTACAAAAGACTTTTTTTGAAAACTTTTCTCCTTTGCCTTTTTTAAAATTTACAAAAGATTTAAAAATTCTTTTCCTCGAAACATGTTCTTTGCAAAACATTTATTTTCTTGAATTCTTTTTCTTTGCAAAAGATTTTTTTTTTTTGTAAATTTCGCTTCTTAAAAAAAATATTTTTGAAGATTATATATATATATTTTGAAAACTTTTCTTCAATAAAAAATATATTTTTGGAAAATTTTTCCTCTTTACAAAATATTTTTTTTCTTCGATTCTTTTCTTTGCAAAAGATTCTTTTTGAGAATTCAACTTCTAAAATATATTTACAAAAGATTATTCTTTTTTGAAAAGTTTTCTTGAATTCTTTTTGTTTGCAAAAGTTTTTTTTTTTTTTTAATATTTACGAAAGATTTTTTTTTTTTTTTTGAAAACTTTTCTTCTTTACAAAAGAATTTCTTTTCTTGATTTTTTTTTCTTTGCAAAAGATTTTTTTTTTTTTTTTTTTTTTTTTTTTGAAAATTCAACTTCTAAGAAATATTTACAATTTTTTTTTTGAAATCTTTTCTTCCTTACAAATTTTTTATTTTGAAGTAGCCCTTTAACTAGAACATATTTTGGCCCTCCTCTCAAAGCCTGTGAATCTCTCATCATTTTGGGCCTTGGCATACAACAAGGAGGTCCAAGATTAGGGAAGTTCATATTGAATTTGTAGGATGTTGGATGCTAAGTCCATAGCACATTTGTTACCTTAGGTCTAAAGTTCTCCTATTCAAGAGGCCTTTTGATTTGGGCTTATGATAGCAACTAAGCTATGGTCTTATGAACCTTTCAAGTTAAGACATACCTTTGGACTTAGGGACAAGTCTATTATATGTAATAACTTCTTTTCTTTTATCCCATAACATCTTAGGGTATACAATAACCTTAGGACCATCCCTTCCATTTTTACATCTTTTATTTGTTCCTTAGAATTAGGTGAACACATGATATATGGTTGAACAAAAAAGAGATATAAAGGGTATCCTTTGTGATGGGGTCTAGGATCTCTTTAGTGTGGGTAGGCTCCCTAAGGTTAAAGGGATAGATAAGTAGGTCACTCATAACTAGGTAGGCTATGATTCCAACCGAGGGCCTAAGTGGACTCCATAGTGGACTGGTAGCAAACCTTTACGTACTTAAAGCCCATTATAGGCGATGACACCGATTGTGAGTTGGTGGGATGAACTCTGGAAGATTTGGGCCTGAATGGAGCCTTCCATCTTCCTACTCATCACTAACCGAGGTTAAGGGACAAAAGAAACCAAGTGATGTGTGTGCAAACAAGTATTGAAATAGCTTTTATTAAGGTTAAGATATATGACACATAGGAATTAAACTCATTAGTCTCCAGTGGAGTTGCCACTGTGGACACAACGGAAAGTGTTGGAGACACTACCTAGTTATATGGTCTAGGAACCATGAATATAGCGTCCTTTCGAGGAATGACCATCGATCTTACTACCAGAGTATAGGTTCGGAGTTTAGGTACATTCTTGGGAAGGTGTTAGGCACCCAAGACTGCCCAAGCCTAAGGTTGGCCTCCCATCATTGTGTCTTATATCTTAACCTTATTAAAAGCATGTTTGATACTTGTATTCTAACTCACACACACACTAGCAGACATCTAAGCATACAATATGGTATCATTCATCCCAAACCCTAACCATACATCTAATCATGCTCATCAAGCAAACCTATCATACATCTATCATGGCATCTCATCACAAACCCTAGCATACATCTATCATGCTCATCAAGCAAACCTATCATACATCTATCATGGCATCTCATCACAAACCCTAGCATACATCTATCATGGCATCTCATCAACCTAGCATTCATCTGTCATCATATCATATCCAAGGCTTGTAAGCATTCATACGTTATGTTAAGGCAGCAACATGTAAACATCAAAGGATCACTTTGGGAAAATGAAGATCATTAAAAACACGCTGTTAGACCAAACACATTCATGCTCATCATTAATCTGTGTTATCAAAAAATATGCATGTACATGTGAATGCATAACTTACCTTTACTTACCTCATTGCATCACAACACCTATGGCATCAATGAACGGACATGTGATACATGCGTAGACTTGTGCCTATATATTTCCTTACATTTATTTTTTTTCAAAAAGCTTTACAAACATCAATCTCTAAAAGAGAAAGAGCTAAAAAAGCCTTGCTTCGAAAACTAGTTTGACTAGGAAATGGTGGAGCAAAAATGTGTTAAAAATGTATGGTGCCAAAGCCAAAGAGTTATTCATCAAAGAAATATAAAATATTTCATGGCATTGCTTATCAAAAATTGAGTTGTATTGATCAAAAGTATGAAAAATGGAAGCCAAATGAAAAGCTTTCAATCAATTGTAAACACTTTAGTGGGGGGTCATATATGTTCATTTCTACTAGTGAGATAGATCACTTGACTTCGTGCTAGTTGTGTATGACTTGATTGAATTAATCATTAAAGCTTCATACTAGACTATGGACTAGTTCATACTTGATTCACACACACAACACACAAGTCTAATGTTTAATGAATGCCTATTTCATTTGTGTGATTGTACGTGTTCAACCATATGTGAGTTAAACCAAAATGATTTTAGATCGGGAGTGGTGACCTTAAAATCACTTGGTGGGGTTTTTGCCATATAGGTTTTCCCCATTCGAAAACAAATCACCGTGTCAATTTAATTTCTATTGCATATTTAGTTTAATTGGTGATTTGTTTGTGCTGCCACGCATATTGTATGTTAATCTGATTAATTAATCAACTTGGCTAATTAATTAGTTAATCTATCACAAAGGGTCAATACATTCTTGGCCTGTAAAGTGGTATCAAAACAGGCACACTCGGATTAGATTTTAATATTTGCTGTGTGATCCATTGGCCCCTGTTGTCATGGCTGTAATCGGCTTGAAGAGATCTTTGCTTTCAAATACATCTTGTTTTTCTAATCTCTACTTGTTTGAGTGTATCAGAAAATGCAAGTCTAAAAGTTATTTGAATTCTATTATAATGACTATTGGAAACGATCTTAGCTTGACAAAGAAGAAACTAGACTGTCTTAGAATAAAAATGTGCAAAGGAGTTCGTCTGAGAAGAGTGAAAGTTAAAGGTTTAGTTCATAAAAGGCAGATGAGAGAAAACACCATTCCCACTGATCTGTCATCTAAGCATGAAGTGTGCTTCATGATGAAGTCCGCATTTAAGGTTATGGACACGTGCTTGTGGTACCTTGATAGAGGTTGCTCAAGACACATGACTGGAGCCCGATCTCTCTTCAAGTTTTTTGAGTCTATGAAAGGTGGTAATGTCACTTTTGGTGATGGAAGCAAATCATAGATTAAAGGAAAGGGAATCATCTCTCTACCTAGATTGCCAAGCATTACAAATGTTCTATATGTAAAAGGCCTAAGAGTGAACCTGTTGAGCATAAGTCAGATATGTGATCAAGACTTCATGGAACTATTATCAAAGGGAAAATGCGTTGTCATGGATGAGTCTAGAAAGAATCTTATAAGTGATGTTCGCACTCTAGACAATTGTTATGGCATGTTTCCTGATGCTGATATTGTGTGCAATAGCATTCGTTTACCAAATGAAGTTCTATGGCACCAAAGGATGGGACATGCTAGTTACAAAAATCTTTCAATTGTTTCTAAGCATGAGTTAGTGTTGGGGATACCAAAGCTCAGTAGAGTAAGCAATGTGGTGTGTGGACCATGTTAGCTTAGGAAACAGACAAAAGCTAAACATCCGGGCACTTAGACATCTGCTACATGCAGACCGTTGGAGCTACTACACCTAGATCTTATAGGTCCAACTAGAACCAAGTCTCTTGGTGGAAAGAGATATATCATGGTTGTGGTAGATGACTTCACTAGGTACACTTGGATTATACTCCTATGATCCAAGTCTGACGCTTCTGAGCACATTGAAGCTTTATGCATAAGATTACAGAATGAGAAGAGCTTAAAGATTGATCGAATTCGAAATGATCATGGTAAAGAATTCGAGAGCTCATATATGGAGTCCTTTTGTACAAGATCAGGTATATCTCAAGAATTCTCTACTCCTATTACTCCTCAGTAGAATGGTGCAGTAGAAAGGAAGAACAGGGTTATTCAAGAGATGGCTAAAGCCATGTTGCACAACAAGGATGTGGCTACAAACTTGTGGGGAGAAGCCGTTAACACTGCTTGTCATACAGTTAATATTTTAGACCCGGTACCAAGAAGACTCCATATGAGTTATGGAAGGGATGGAAGCCAAATGTTAAGTATTTTAGAATCTTTGGAAGTACTTGTTTCATTCTCATAGATAGAGAGAATGTGGCAAAATTTGACTCCTAAAGTGATGAAGGAATATTATTGGGATACTCCTCTACAAGCAAGGCTTATTGGGTATACAACAATAGAACCATGAAGGTAATGAAAATAGTGAATGTTGTTATTGGTGAATCCTCAGAATTTGGTTCTGATAAATTTGGTGAGGAAATCCCCAAAGAAATTCTTCCCCCTGAGCCCAAGGAAGTTCAAGAAATTGTTGAACAAGAACTTGCATCTCCAAGTACTCCCAATACTCCAAGTGTTGTAGAAGATTTAGCTAACAAATCTGCTTCACCTGATTCTGAATCCCATGAAGAGAAAGGACCTTCCTCTAGGATCAAATTAAATCATCCCCCTGAAGTTATTGTGGCAAACATGAATGAACTCACACTAAGTATATTCCTATCTCAATTTAAATATGCTAACAATCTTGTGAAGAAGTTTGGTTTGGAATCTGCTAGCTTTGTTAGAACCCTTATGAGCCCAAATGTTAAACTCATTGTTGACTTATTAGGTAAAAGTGTAGATTCATCTCTTTTATAGAAGCATGATAGGTAATTTTATTTACCTTACTGCTAGTAGACTTGACATTAGCTACAGTGTGGGAGTGTGTGCTAGATATCAGGCTAATCCTAAAGAGTCTCATATGATTGCTTTGAAAAGAATCAAAATGTATGTCAAAACCACTACCGACTTTGGTGTGTGGTACAGCAAGGACACAATGATATCTTAGCTGAGTATTCTGACGCTAATTAGGTTAGGAATGCTGATGATAGAAAGAGTACATCAGGGGGGTTTTTTCTATGTGGGTAATAATCTTGTCTCCTAGATAAGCAAAAAGCAGAATTTCATCTCATTATCCACTGTAGAAGTTGAGTACATTATTGCCGGTAGCTGTTGCACCCAACTTCTATGGATGCAAAAACTCCTCTATGATTATGGTATTTGTCAAGAACATCTTGCCATCTACTGTGACAATACCAGTGTCATCAACATCTCTAAGAATCCGGTTCAACATTCTTGAACTAAACACATAGAAATTCGACATCACTTCATTAGGAAGCTTGTTGAAGATGGTACTCTTACTCTTGAGTTTATTCACATTGATTATCAGAAGGCTAATTTGTTTACCAAACCTCTTGATAGCAAACAGTTTGAATTCCTTCACCAAAACATTAGTGTCATCTCCATGGATTGATCTCTCCTTCTCCTCCTTCTTCCTTATGCATTTACATCTAGTTTTAAGCATTGCTTTTGTTTAACTTGTTTTTGTTTGTTTGTTTTCTTTTCAATTTTGGTTTATTTTATAAAAATAAAAAATAAAATTTGAAAAATTAGAAAAATAAAAAAACAGTGTGTTTGTGTACATTGGTACTTGCGTACCTTGGATAGCCAATGAAATAAAGTTTTCTAAACTTTGTATCTTTTGTAACTTAGATGAGCATCTCTATGCATAACTAAGCAAGTGAGCTTTGTGGCTTGTGTCTGTGATGAGTAAGATTAAGCAATCTCTTGTACTTAACACTCGTATCACTCTTTTTGATGGGAAGGACTAGAAAGTCCTAAGAGAAAGGCATAAATAACCATTTCACCACTGTTGCCCGCCAGTTATGAAAAGACATCTATATGCTTCAGCATAGCAAAAGTGCAATGTCAAAAGCTTAACATCATTGGTTATTTCTTTTCTCTTTCTCCTATATGCCCATGCATGATATGCTTATTAAAAGAAAAATATGCAAAGAAAAATAAAAGCAAAAAGATCAAAATGCTTTATATATGATTGCAAGCGTGTACCTCGAAGGTGATAGTTCCCATCAAATGGTTATGATTGTGTATAAGTTAAAGTGATTTTCTTATATCTTAAATCGTCATAACGTGCAGACACCTATGCAATCTTGCAATGTTTTTCACCCATAACACGCAACATTCTTTGTTACTTTTGATACATGTACAGGTACAATGTGATTTGGCCATCACAAGGAATACTTGTGTTAATGTTTGCTCACTAAACTGTCTTAACTTGTTTTTGAAATATAAAATTGGTTAGACTTGTTTAGTGTGTGTGTGTGTGTGTGTGTGTGTGTGTGTGTGTGTGTGTGTGTTTTGGATCTTTGTACTTGACATTTTTTTGTTAAGAGATTTTTTTGAGAGCTTAAAATCTTGTTTGGATCTTTGATTAAGTAGCATGCTTGATTGCATTCATATCTGTGTTTTTCTCTTCCTTGAAAAACTTTTTTTAAGCAATCTCGACAGCTATCTCGATACCTCTCGATAGCTAGGCTATCCATCGAGATCTTTCAGCTACCTTTTATCGCATTCTTGATAGCTCTCGATAGCTACTTCGATCCATCGAGAAACCTTCTGGATGCTCGATAGCTTCTCGATAGCTACCTTGATCCATCGAGCTTCTTTGCTTTGGAAACCTTTGGATAGTTGCTCGATAGCTGTATCTGTTGAACATTTAAAGCTCGAATCCTCTTGATACCTCTCGATCCGTCGAGAATTATGAGCTTCTATATCTGTTGAACCTTTAAAGCCCGATCTCTCTCGATAGCCTTCATCTTTTCACCTCCCAACACATCTCTCTCTCTCACTCTAAACTTCATCCTCATTTGATTTTCGGCCTAGATCAAGTTTTTCTTCACTGGTAAGGATCCTAACTCTTTCATTCTTCATGCATTTCATGCATTAAACCTAGGTTTTTGGGTTTTTGAAAATTTTTGGGGTTTTTCAAAATTGATGAAGTTTTTGCAAAATATTTTGGTTGGGGTTTGCTTAAATGATTTCAAAACGTCATGCATTGCATCTCACTTGCATTATAACAATATTTTCATGCATTATAGATGTGTGCTGTATATGTTGAATTGTTGTGTACTGGTAGGTTTGGATTGGGCTGAGCCTATGATGCATTTATATTTGCATGTTGTGTGTTCATGCATTTTCATGCATACGTACCTTCAATTCTTTATATTTTGATATATTATATTTTTGATGCTTTTCTAATTGTCTCTTTCTCTCTCTCTCTCTCTCTCTCTCTCTCTCTCTCTTGCGTTAGTCTGCTCTATGGAACCTAAACGCAAATCCACTCCGTTCCAGAACCCTCTTCATTTCGAGGCATCTTCTTCTTCTCTTTCTAACCCCATTCCATCTCACGTTAGGTTCCGTGATGAGAAGGCCCAGTCAGACTTCTCGGAGAACTTTTCACGATGAGGCATTCATTTGGAACGCCAAGTCATTCTGTCAGATTTTTCTAACACTAACCTACCCACTGTCATCTACAGTGGGGGTTAGGAGTCACTATATGGCATCCCAGTCGTATGCCCTTCCGTGATCATACAGGAGTTTTACTCCAATATGCACGAAATTGACACTTCTGTACCTTATTTCTTTTCTCGCATTCGAGGTATGCGCATTGTAGTTACTCCAGAGATTATCTCTGAGGTACTACACATTCCTAGGGTAGCACATCCTAACTACCCTGGTTGTGTTCTTCTGTGGACAATGTCCAAAAACAAACTCTCATCTCTCTTTTGTGAGACATCTTCTTCTTGGGGTGATCATTAAAACACCCCTTACTCAGGCTTTGCAAAAGGTTCAAGATTCCTTAACATGGTGATGACATTCATTCTTCATTATGGCATTGCTTGTGCGCATGGATGCTCGCCTTCACACTCTCAGTGATGAGTTGTGTCAGGTGAAGACCTGTGTTGGTCGTATTGCATGACGACACGTTGTCATGGGTGGTTTCATTGTGGCCTCCTTTCCTTCTCTCGTGGCATCTGAGGATGATGAAAATGACTTCGATGACGATGATGCTGATGAGGATAATGGTGGTAGCTCGCCCAGTGATGATGAGATGTCTACTTGGTGTACTTGCCCTTTGGTCACTCGTGACAAAAATGAGGAGTATTTTTGTGATGAGAGTGGTCATACTCACAAGGGGGAGGGTTAGTTTATGAGATTTTGTGATAGGGGGAGTGTGTATATGACGGATGTAGTGAGGATTTTTGTATCTTTTCTTTTCTTATGTTATTTCACCTATCTCTTCATTTATTGTTTCTTTTCTCTCTTTATACACATGTTTCTTATTTATTGTACACAATATATTATTTCTATTTCACACTAAGATGCCTTGATGAGTTTTGTTTAAAGTGTTTTAGAATACATGTTGTCAAAGTCTTCTTACCATAAACTCTCTTCTTGTAAATTTTTTCAAAAGTTTGTGTTAGGATAGATTTTATTGTATTCAACAAGTGAGTATGAGTTGAGTGATTTATTACTTCTCTCATATGTTCATTTATTTGTTGTGGTTTTGTCATGGATTGCCAAATGGGGAGATTGTTAGGACATATGTGATTCAATGTTAGAAACATATGTCAATATTTTATGTAATTGGCTAATCTTTTGATAAAACGCACTTTACCTGTAATTGGGTAGATCTAGGATGTGTTTAGTGCTTCAAGGAACGAGGTTTCAAGTTCAAGTGTTAAAGCCATGCAAGTCTATCCAAGAAACAAGTGAAGAATGCTGGATTTTAAAGCTTGATAGCTAGCATCTATCGAGGTTTAAGCTGTTTTAGCCTATGGCTCGACAACTAGCTCGATAGATGGCTATTTATCAAGGTTTATGAAACTCAGTTTTTCAGAGCTATTTTTCATCCAATCCGTGAGTATGTGTTTAGAATTTTTTTTCTAACAACCCTAAAGAAGCTGCTGTGTTTGTACACTATAGGGTTTTGTGACAAAGGAGCTTCTTGATCTTCATCGTGTGATGAACTAAAGAACTTTGCAGCCAACATCCTTCTCAAGTTGGTGACTAAGTTACGTACTAGGATCTGCGCATCTATTGGTTAGTCACGTACTGGGAGCCGTGCATTGAAAAGGAGAGATTGTCACTACAGAACAAGTCCAATTGGGTATTGGGATAAGGATTTAACTGTAAGTTGGTATAAGGTATTGGGATTCTTTTACTTGTAACAGCTTGTTGTGATAGTAGTGAATTCTTGGGAGTGGTAACCTTAAAATCACTCAGTGGGGTTTTTGCCTTGTAGGTTTTCCCCATTTGAAAAAAAATCACCGTATTAATTTAATTTCCGCTGCATATTTAGTTTTATTGGTGATTTGTTTATGCTGCCATGCATATTGTATGTTAATCTAATTAATTAATCAACTTGGCTAATTAATTGGTTAATCTATCACAAAGGGTCAATACATTCTTGGCCTGTCAAGCTTATGCTCTTTTGGTCTTTGATCTAATTCTTTCGATCTTTGTAGGACTCTTCATGCATTAGATGCTTCATTATCATGCATTTGTGCATCAGGCATCTCTTTATATGTAGTGTTTTTGTTTTTGTTGTTGATCTTACTTTATTCCTTTGTTTTTTAGTGTGTTGAAAAATTCAAAAACCCATAAAAAGTAAAAATCTCAAAAAGTTTGATCGATTGTGTTGTGTATATCACATATTGAGTTTGGCCTAGTACCTCCGTACTAATGGCGTAGTGTATTTATGAACTTAGCTTGTTATGTATGCACATTTTTAAGTGTGAGCGACATCTAGAAATCTAGTTTGATTATTGTAAATAGATCTTCAAGCTTGTCATGAATGATTAGTCAATAGTCTTGCTTGATCTTGATACATGCGTAGACCTGTGCCTATATATTTCCTTACATTTATTTTTTTTCAAAAAGCTTTACAAACATCAATCTCTAAAAGGGAAAGAGTTGAAAAATCCTTACTTCGAAAACTAGTTTGATTAGGAAAAGGTGGAGCAAAAATGTATTCAAAAATGTATGGTGCCAAAGCCAAAGAGTTATTCATCAAAGAAACATATAAAATTTCATGGCATTGCTTCTCAAAAATTGAGTTGTATTGATCAAAAGTATGAAAAATGGAAGCCAAATGAAAAGCTTTCAATCAATTGTAAACACTTTAGTGGGGGGTCATATATGTTCATTTCTACTAGTGAGATAGATCACTTGCCCTTGTGCTAGTTGTGTATAACTTGATTAAATTGATCATTAAAACTTCATACTAGACTATTGACTAGTTCATACTTGATTCACACACACAACACACAAGTCTAATGTTTAATGAATGCCTATTTCATTTGTGTGATTGTACATGTTCAACAATATGTGGATTAAACTAAAATGATTTTTGATCGGGAGTGGTGACCTTAAAATTACCTTGTGGGGTTTTTACCGTATTGGTTTTCCTCATTCGAAAACAAACCACCGTGTCAATTTAATTTTCGTTGTATATTTAGTTTAATTGGTGATTTGTTTGTACTGCCACGCATATTGTATGTTAATCTAATTAATTAATCAACTTGGCTAATTAATTGGTTAATCTATCACGAAAGGTCAATATATTTTTGGCCTGTCAAGTGGTATCAGAGCAGGCACACTCTGATTAGATTTTAATCTTTGCTGTGTGTTTTAGCACAAATCCGAGCTTTCATACTACAAGAAGAGAAAAAGTGATCATTCCCGAGACCAGTTTTATTAGATGCAGCCTTTTGGAAATTTAGCATATCATCCAGCTTCACACTTGAAGCCCTTTCTAATTGAGCTCTCACATAAAACGACTTTGCACCCAGTTTCTTCTTCTCAGTTAGGAAGTTGTTTTCAAACTGCAGTGCTTTGATGGTTTGATTTGCTTCGTCAAATTTAGTGGAGAGTTCCTCTCATTCCAACTCCACTTCACTTAGCTTCCTTGTGGCTAGCCGATAAAGCTTTTCATGCTTCTCAAAATTCTTGTAAAGCTTTGAGTAGGCAATACGGATATCATCTTTTCCATCCATCTTCTCAAACTTGGACTCCATTAGATCCTCTTCCTCATCAATCAGTTCTTTGGATTCCTTGGAGGAATCAATAGTAGCTATGAAGGCGCTAGCTATTCCTTCTTGATCACTATCCTCTAAATCTGCTTCTGGTTAGGTATCACTCAAGGTGGCAACTAGGGCTTTGCTCTTGCCAATTGACTTGAGATAAGTAAGGCATTCTTGCTTCATGCGTTTGTACCTCTGACACCCATAACATTTTGGACCAGCTGGAGTGTTGTTGCTTTGTCCAACTTCTTTGGATTCTCTCTTGAAATATCTTGAGACTTAAATTGAGAGAATCTTGACTGTTTACGATCCTTGTCATTTGCCTTGACATTCACATTCTTGATGAACTTTTTGAATTTTCTTGTAATGTAAGATTTAAATTTTGAGTTCTCATCTTCAAACGACTCATCTTCTTCATCACTCTTGGCTTTTAAAGCCATATTCTTGCTCTTGCTTCCCTTGCCAATCCCTATTAAACCTAATTCATAGGTTTGCAAATTCCTAATCAACTCTGTCAAAGGAATGGTATCAATATCCTTTGGTTCTTCTATGGCGGTGATCTTAGCATGGAACCACTCTGGAAGAGATCTGAGGATTTTCCTTACAATCTTAGGCTTTGGAATCTTTTCATCTATGTTGAATGTTGAATTCACTATATCCTTTAGCTTGGCATAGAATTCATCAAATGACTCATTGCCATCTATCCTTATTTCTTCAAAGCTAGTAGTGAACCTTTGAAGTTTAGAATCTTTCATAGCTTTAGTGCCTTCATAAGTGTTTTGAAGAATTTTCCAAGCTTCCTTAGCACTCTTAGTGGATGAGATCTTCTTAAACTCCTCATTAGTCACAACACTAAACAAGGCATTCATCACTTGATGGTTGAAATTTGCAGCTTTGATCTTTTCATCATCCCAAGACGCTAGTGGATCAGTAGGTTTGGTCCATCCAACCTCAATAGCAAGCCACACCTTTTCATCTAAAGACTGCAAAAAAACTCTCATGCATACCTTCCAATCTACATAGTTAGAAACATCAAATAAAGGGGGTATAATCAATGATTGTCCATGATCCATAACAACATGGATTAATGGATCACACAGCAAATATTAAAACCAAATCAGAGTGTGCCCGCTCTAATACCACTTGTTGGGTTAAGATAGATTGACCCCAGTTAATTAATTCAATTACCCAAGTTGATTAATTAGGTCAAATTATATGCAAATTGTAGAGACACAAAAAATCACCAAATAAACTAAATGCAGTGGAAATTAAATTGACACAGTAATTTGTTGACAAATAGAGAAAACCTCTCTCAAGGAAAAAAATCCACTGGGTGAATTTAAGGTCACCACTCTCAAGAATCTACTAATCAATAATCAAGCGGTTACAAATATGAGGAATCTTACCACTACCCTAACCTATCCCAAAATACCAACCTATAGTTGAACCTTTGCTCCAATACCCAATTGGACTTGATCATGCAACAGACTTCTTTCTTTTGTTACACAAATCTCCAATCTGTGACTAACTCTTTTACACGGATTCCAGTATGTGACTAACTCTAGCAACTTAATTGATTGTTGTTGGCTGAAAAATTTTTCACTTAATAAATAATGAAGATTAGGAAGCACTTAATTACAAAACCTTAAGGCACACAAATGCAGTAGCTTCTCACATAGTGTATGAGTTCTAGGTCTCTGTTTCTATAAGTGATGACTTTTAAAATGAGCCATATATATTACTAGGGTTGTAAGAAGAGAAACCCTAATCATTCAAGTCATCATGGGCCGAATTTTAGATTTGAGATTTCTGAAATTGTAGATCTCGATAGATCGAGTTTATGTTGAGCTTCTCCATTAATCTTCGATAGCAGCATCTATTGAGCACGTGTCAAGATTTAATGAAATTACAGCTTTTCTTCACTTGTTTCTTGGATCAACTTTCATATCTTTAATGATACCACTTGATATGTTTGAACAACATACTACTTAATATATTAAATCCAACTTAGATCTGCCCAATTATAAGTAAAGTATGTTTTGTCAAAGGATTAGCCAATTACATAGAAAATATGACCCTAACAGGCAAATATAGGGTTGGGTTGGAATGAGTTGACAAACACTGTTATTGGCCCTAAGTAGGTGTGGGTTATCTTTCTTTGTTTGTGCCAAATAAATAATCTAATACATGTTTGACTTAATTTTACACATTTGTTGTAGGAAAATCCTAAAGTAGTGAAATTCAGAAAAAAAAAAAAAAATGAAAAAGAAAAAAGATATGAGTACTATGATAAACTAAA